>NW_026704980.1:1730000-2012650 GCF_029867415.1 Vicia villosa | reverse complement strand
AGTTATTCTAATTGATTCAGAGTTGCACTCCCTAAATTACTAACCACGCATTTATATAAAGCAGTAAAGGGGATGGGGAGAATGAAACCAGCGGATCCCTTAATAGGGTTTGACATAAGTAATAATAAAAACAGAAGAGATTTAGGGTTTAGGGTTACCAATGGCGTAGCTTTGGCATTTGACAAACCCTGAAAAGGCGAAAAAAAATGGCAAACAAAAATAGGGTGAGTGCATTATCGGTTCGGCCGTAAATATGGTTAAACCTAATTAATAAAAGTAAAAATACGAGAAAAGGGTAAAAATACTTAGCTTCGATTGGAAGGTTGAGGAGCAAAGGTTTGCCTTGTGCATGAAGCATTGACCTGACCATTTTGAAAAAAGAATTGGCAAAAGAAATAATAGGAAGTGAGTGTATGGCTGATTCGATAATGATTAGGGTTAACCCTAATTTAGTGAGGGAAAACAAAAATAGAATGATTATTAAAATAGGGAATAGTTCTTAGCTTTTGATTTGATCTGATATGGTTGATAGTCAAAGGTACCCTTGAGGTTAACCCTGAAAAGTGCACAGAAGAATATTTTTAGTGTAGGTGTGATCTTCGTAAACGGTACAAGTTAATCCTGGTTAATAGAATAAATAAAAACCGAATTAATTAAATCTGAGACAATAAACCTTCAATTAAATTACTTAAGCCTAATATGTATTTTAATTAATAGAATATTGATAATTAATTAAACAATTAACAAATTAAATTAATTTAAACATTTAATTATTATTAATAACTAAATAAAATATTTTATTTGTAATGTTTTTTTTTTTATAAAGAAAGGAAAATATTTTAGAACAAATTTTATTAGAAAAAGAGTTTTTCAAAAGAGTTTTTTTTTTTAGAAAAACAAATAAACAAACAATGCATAAAAAAGGAAAATAAATAGATTATATCATTAACAATAAAAAAAACTAAAGAAAACTCAGCTGGATCAAGTGCTGTGCGTGGATGAGAGTCCGTGGTGGAGCTGCGTCCTCGGGCCTTTAGATCTGAATCTGAGAAGAATAGACGGTGGCGCTGAGAAGAACACCATGGGGAAGCGCTGAGGTCATATGCATTGGATCTTCCTGCATGTTTAGGCAAGAAAATAACTTAAAAACAACGCAAGAGGCAGGGATCGAACCCCTGCCCTTGCACACGAACGACTTTAGAAACACCCCTTTTGCCACTAGACCAATTCATTCACGCTGTAAACAAGGCACTCAAAAAACTAAATATATGAAAAATAATTCATTTGCAATTTTAAAACCAGAAGACCCGCGCCCAGGTCTTCTTCTTCCTCGATATTCTCTGGAAAACTCCCAACTTTCAGCCACGGTTCCATCATGTAGCGATAGGCCTGTGCAAATCAAAACCAAAAAATACTTCGCATAATTTCAAGATAAGACCATAAATCAACACAAAATCGACCCCTGAATTCAACTGCGCTATTGGCTTCGCGCAATTTTGGCTCTAACCCGATTTCCCCAATTAGAGCTTCAAAACCCTAATAATGGTGTTTCGCGGTCCCTGCATAAAACCTCAACAAAAATAGCCCAGAAACAATCTACAAATTCATACGAACAATAATATAGCTTTAAAACATGTGTATGATGCATGAATCATGGTGATTGAAATAGAAAAAGTCTTGGCAAACCGTAGTGGTAATACACGCAAATTGGCTTGCTTCAGTCGATGAGAGGGATTGTATCACGCCCAGAAAGTGTTGGGGAATTGAATGAGATTATTGGTTTGGCTTGAATCCACCTCGAACTTCAATCTCCGTCTCCCTCTTATGAACGATTTTTTTCAGTTTGAACAGAGCTTTTTTGTGGCCGACCTCCTTCTCTTTTCAGATTTTCTCCCTTCTTATACTAGAATATTAGGTCTTGTCTTGAACCCGGATTGATTCCGTATTGTGAATGCATTTTGGAGAGATTTGATACAATTCCCGTTTGTGATTAATTCCAATATATTTTCAGATTTGTTTTCAAATAGGATATGCACTCTTGGATTGTAACTGCAATTTTGAATTCGTGGAGAATATATTTTGGATACCAAGAAGATTGATACAGTAAAAAGTACAACACTAGAAAAGTAAACAAATATTTTTTATCCTAAAATAAAAAGATATTCTAAATATTAATTATGATCACAACAAAATTAATGTTAGAGCCTAATAATAATAAAACTAAAAGTTCTACTAACTATTTCAACTAATGGTAAAAATCTATTTTTTTTTAATTTTATATATATATATATATATTAAATCAAGGGTAATATTAAAAATCTAAGCCTAATATTAATAAAAGTGAAACAAGTGAAAAATGAATTAAAACACAGAAAAGTTAGGAGGAATTATAAATGAAAAGAAAATTATTAAAGAGGAGAGAGGTGGGATTCGAGCACGTGTACTTGCCAGTCTTACATCTTACTAATTGTGCCATTTGTAGTTGACTGGCATTGGCGAGTATACGAGGGAAAATTTTGGGGTATGACAGCTGCCCCTGTTCAATCTTCTTAAACCTGAGGATGTAGATTGGCTTGTGTGCCTGTCGGAATCCGAAGGTGGAAGAGGATTGAACACTAGAATACCAAGAAATTTGCCCTTGTTGATATAGGAACTTTTCCTGGAGATGGCCTTGCAGATGCCATCAATTGATTTATTGACGTGTGTCAGAATGAGTCGTATGTTAGACTGTATCTGTGGCGTCAGAATTAAGTTGTTGGCTCGATTGCGGTGAGCATCTGGATCATATAAGTGAATTGATTGTCGTGACTCTATTGACATAATTCCTTTGTTGTGACTTCATTGTCATGATTGTTTCTGAATTGAATGTCGGGAATAGATATGTGACTCCATCGTCGTGACTCCATTGTAGTGATTTCATTTTCGTGACTCAGTTATCGTGATTCCATCATCGTGACTCAGTTGTCGTGATTCCATCATCGTGACTCAGTTGTCGTGATTCCATTATCGTGACTCAGTTGTCGTGATTCCATCATCGTGACTCAGTTGTCGTGATTCCATTATCGTGACTCAGTTGTCGTGATTCCATCATCGTGACTCAGTTGTCGTGATTCCATTATCGTGACTCAGTTGTCGCGATTCCATTATCGTGACTCAGTTGTCATGATTCCATTATCGTGACTCAGTTGTCGTGATTCCATTATCGTGACTCAGTTGTCGGGACTCTTGGATCGTGTCTATACCGTTTGTGAGGATAGAATTTAGACCCTTGAAGGTTGATCGTGTCAGTACTGTTCGTAGTAACTGAATTAGATCTTGGAAGGTCGGAGATTTCGTTCATTTGTCTGTACCTGTGTTCTGCAATAGGTAAAGTTAGTCTTTATGCAATGTCATGATGGATGTATTGTGCGACGAGTCTTTCAAAATAAATGAGAAACTTGCGTGTTATGTATGAATTCATTATGAGGTAATGCAATGCATGAATACGTTTGTGACATATGATATGTGAATATGATTTATGTTGTCTTGATTGAGAAAGTAAATCTTTATGTCCTTGTGACTTTGTTGTCTGATCTTGTCTTGAAGATGCTCAGCTGGAGATTTATGATTTCTGCTTGGGGATGACCAGTAATCTGATGTACTCTGATTGGGGATTAGAGATATTAATAACCCATGTTGGAGAAGAGCGAAGTGTTGAAGAAACCGGTTGTGTTGAAGATGTAAACTCTATTGGGGAGCCATATCTTTGTCGGGACGAGAGCATTTGAAGATATCTTCTTAATGATTGCTCTGTGGGAATATGATCTTGTGAACCCGACTCTGTGGGGGAGACATGGGTGTCTTGAAAGTTGCCCCCAGTATTATAGCGGCCATTCATGGATTTGTATTGGGACACACCGCTGAGTATTGATCAAGATGTCGGACTGGACTTGCATAGATTTGCCCCAGTTAGCAGGAACTTTAGAAAGATTCGCCTCGCGAGGACTTTGTGAGATGTACACTATGGGTGATATGCCCCCAGTAATCGTAGGCTCAAGACAGTGTCCCATGTTGATTGGGGACTAGCTTTAGATATACTTGGATGTATGCTCCTGATTGTTCGAGCATCCATGAGAGATTCTCGGAATCTTGACTTGATTGCCCCAGATTGATTGGGAAAAACATGTCATGCCCCTTGTATACGTAAGAGACATGGCTTCTTGGAGTGATTTTGTTTGTCGGGATAACTTTCAGTCATTAGCCATACCCTGTACAAATTTATTCTGATGCTAACATTTGAAATTACGTAGCAGAATATGTTTAATAATGAATTCATGAGATGCAATGCATACGTTTGTCTTGAGTTTTTTTTATTTTTAAAAACATTAAAACTGGAGATGTAAAAACATGACATTTATAAAAACATGATGTTTGTAAAAAACAGGATATCAACTTAGCATTTGTAGTAAACCTTAAGGAGTCAGGATACCTTTTTGGTGACAGTATGCTTTCGAACTAACCATGCTTCAGTTAGGACTTTTAAGGGTTGTAACGTGGTTTGGTTCACGGTTTTAAGAAACAAAAGATAAAGGCTCAAAGTTTATTTATACCCATCCCCTTCTTCGTGATGTTCTTCATTCCTAAGCTCAGTTGGTTCGACTTATGCATTCAGGCTCCAAGAGACTTTTGGATTTGCGCCTTTGATAATGTTGATGGTTCGCGAACAAAGAGAACTTTTAAGATGGCAGTCACTTCTTCCTTTTGGTAGTCACAACATTGTGTTGTTTAGGAATTTATTAACTTCTCTTCTTTCATTTTTTGATATCCCTAACTTTTGCCTGAACTGTCTCTTTTGAACTTACAGTCAGCGGGACGCCTTGATTTTTGCCTAAGTCTTCTTTTTGATTTTTGACTTAGCAGGCTTTTCTTTGTATATATGTTTTTTCACTTTTTTTTTTTGAAAGATATTGACTGCCTCGCTTGACGATTGATGAACCATCATTGGCTTTTGACATCTCCAACGTTTCTTTGATGTGTACGGATGATCGCTTGTGATTGAACCCTTTGTTGAAAGGCGTAATGAACGATTTTCTTGAAATAGAATGCACAGCCAAATTAAACTGAGAACTACCCTGCCCCAGGTTATGATCAAGGGTTTTAAATTGTGCAAGAAAGAAAACTTCTACTCCTTAGGCTCAAAAGGGGTTGACGAGGGATTATCATCCTTATATCTCCACTATTTAGGAATTGAAACAATGCCTGTACATCGTCAGCATGGTCCATTCAAAAGCATACTGTATGAGGTTGCGGTATCATTTTCGTCATCCTCCCTCAAAAGGCTTACAGCTTTAGCAAGAGTTGAGTATCACAAAACATATGCAAAGTAAAGACATAATTAAAAATGAGTGATAGCGAAATAATTTATTCAAGACAAGCATATGCAATGCACTGATGATGATTATTAAGACAGATAATGTCTAACATGAGTCAAATGTTTAAACAAACAGAAAGGAGACTTGCAAATGAAAGTAGATCTAATGATCCAAAAGTTTGTCCGTCTAGACATCTGTCTGTCTTGTCATGACTAGGCATAGGAGCGGTGATCACCGTAGGAGTTTCGGGAGAGTTGAATTTGATTTCCCTGTTATCGATTAGATCTTGAATCTTATTCCTCAATGTCCATCAATTGTTTATGTAATGTCCAGGAATGTTGGAATGGTACGCGCACCTTGCATTGAGTTTATAGTAGGTGTTAGAATTCGTTGGCTCGATTGCCCTGAGCGTCTGGATCATATGAGTGAATTGATTGTTGTGACTCAGTTGTCGTGATTCCGTTAGTGTGACTCAGTTGTCGTGATTCCGTTAGTGTGACTCAGTTGTCGTGATTCCATTATCGTGACTCAGTTGTCGTGACTTTGTTGTCGTGACTCAGTTGTCGTGATTCCCTTATCGTGACTCAGTTGTCGTGATTCCATTATCGTGACTCAGTTGTCATGATTCCATTATCGTGACTCAGTTGTCGTGATTCCATTATCGGGACTCAGTTGTCATGACTTTGTTTTCGTGACTCAGTTGTCGTGATTCCATTATCGTGACTCAGTTGTCGTGATTCCATTATCGTGACTCAGTTGTCGTGATTCCATTATCGTGACTCAGTTGTCGTGACTTCGTTGTCGTGACTCAGTTGTCGTGACTTCATTGTCGTGGTCTTTTCTGATTTGAGTGTCATGATTAAATCTTTAATCGCACGCTTCAGCGGTCTACCATCCTTTACACCATAACCAGAATTGTTCGAATAATAAGCGCATCTCGCATTGTAATTGTACCCCAAGAATAGGAGCGCCTTCAATTCTTCTTGCCCCTTGGGTGAGTTCAGAATCAAGTCTTGGAACGCAGTGTTTTGAGCTTGGAGATCCTTGACTGATTGTTCGAGAGTCATGATGAGTGAAATAAACAGCAAGGAAGGATGAGAAATCCATCATAGGAAACCTGTTATGCGATGTTATGAATGCAAATGAAATGTTTTCAAGGATCTTTGGGAATTTAGTTAGCAATATTTAGAAAATGATTTAGTCGCGTCTTTGTCTGAAGAAATCTGACTTTCGTCTGTGAGTGCCCCACTTTGAGAATCAAGCTCACCATATCGAGTGGGTCATCGCCTCTGATTCGGGATACTTCTGAACTGGAAGGTACGTGGCCAGAGGAAAATAAATCCTCTTGCCCCTTGATTAGGTACTGAGTCTATAACTTGGAAGGTACATGGCCAGAGGAAAATAAATCCTCTTGCCCCTAGATAGGAATTCAGTCCTTGACAAAAGCACCTGAAATTGTGCGCCCTAAATTCCTAAGATCCTTGAAAGGGTTAGTTAAGCCATGTTATGCTTATGATGTCATGATGTTATGCGAATGTAGTTCATTAGGCGCAGTGTGAGATTAGTAAGGACAAACAAGTCCTTTCAACAAAACCTGCGAGGAAACGAAGGTTAGTACCAAGCACAAGCAAGTCACACAAGTCACACAATTTTTGGCTTAAGGCTTGCATGGGGTCTGATCAGGTGTCCTTCCCAAGGGTATTTCTATGGATAAGGAGATTTCAGCAACGGGTTCTACAAGTTATCCAGAATTGTCAGCCCTTCTAAAGCACCCTCGGACATGATGCATTCGCACCATGCAATGATACTTTGAGAAAGAACCTATCTGAATTGTAGCATCGGGTAGCGACTATTTCTTAACATTTGTCAAGAGTAGTCCCCCCACTACGTTCCTAAAGGCCAGGATGGGTTAAGGGTAACTAAAGGTCCTTGAGCTCCGGCGCACCCACAGACACATACATAGACCCCCCTCATTTGAGAAAGGTGTGCATATGCTATGGAGTCCTAACTCAAGCGTGAACTTCATATTGACTCATCTCCCACATATGTGAAAGAGGTCGCCATGACTATGTCACTCCTAATCTTAAGTGTTCTTGAATCCGGGAATAGGATTCGTCCTTCAATTTTCCCAAAACAGCCCCTGAAAAATAAAACAAACAAAGCAAACAATAGAAAACATTTAAGTGATTCCTAAACTTTTAAGGTAACCCCTCTTTTATCGAAATAAATCCCCAGCAGAGTCGCCAGTTCTGTAATACGGTGAACTGACTTTTTATCGATCGAAATGTCGCGGTAAGCAAGAGTCGCCACCGACTTTTATTTTATCCAAAACAAATTCAGAAAGGCAAAAAGAAACAGAAAAAAACCTTTTTAAAGAAATCTAAGTTCGGGGGGTAATTTATGCAAAGGGAAGGTGTAAGGCACCCTTTGCATCCATGGTTTTCCATGGGCTCTTAATTGCTTTGCTTGCTCGTTTTCAGAAAATGTAGATGAAAGAGGAAAAAATGGACTTTAGCTCGTAAATGAGCGTAGCCAGTTTTGAAGAATTTTGAGAAAGAATATAGAAAATAGAGCATGGCAAGGCAATTAGGGGCAATTACCTTAAACTCAGATGATAGGTCTCTTTTTAGCCTTTCAGAATGAAAGGGTCTATCCTTGCCATAAGAGGGCAGGAAGCCTTTCGTTTGGAGGTTGAAGGGTCATCGAAGCATCCTTTGCCATAAGACTGTCCCATGCCATAGAAGGGCAGGTAGCCTAGGGCAAGGATCAGAATAAGCCATTTTTCGTTAGGCAACCAGAAGATACCTCAGCCTTTTTCCGTAGGCAACTTCCGAGGGTCGAGGTCATATTTGTGTATCGAAGGCAGCATCATTTAGGGTCGTATGACCTTTAGTTATCGAGGCAGCATGGCTGAGGTATCCTCGTATTCGAGGGACATGGCTTATTCTGCAAAAAACACAAAGGCAACAGGCAACAGGCAACAAGGCAACAAGGCAACAGAGAGGTTACCATAAAAGAGTGCGTGTGTGCAACAATCATGTGGTTCAGTTCAGTTATTTATCTTATATTTAGTTATTCTAATTGATTCAGAGTTGCACTCCCTAAATTACTAACCACGCATTTATATAAAGCAGTAAAGGGGATGGGGAGAATGAAACCAGCGGATCCCTTAATAGGGTTTGACATAAGTAATAATAAAAACAGAAGAGATTTAGGGTTTAGGGTTACCAATGGCGTAGCTTTGGCATTTGACAAACCCTGAAAAGGCGAAAAAAAATGGCAAACAAAAATAGGGTGAGTGCATTATCGGTTCGGCCGTAAATATGGTTAAACCTAATTAATAAAAGTAAAAATACGAGAAAAGGGTAAAAATACTTAGCTTCGATTGGAAGGTTGAGGAGCAAAGGTTTGCCTTGTGCATGAAGCATTGACCTGACCATTTTGAAAAAAGAATTGGCAAAAGAAATAATAGGAAGTGAGTGTATGGCTGATTCGATAATGATTAGGGTTAACCCTAATTTAGTGAGGGAAAACAAAAATAGAATGATTATTAAAATAGGGAATAGTTCTTAGCTTTTGATTTGATCTGATATGGTTGATAGTCAAAGGTACCCTTGAGGTTAACCCTGAAAAGTGCACAGAAGAATATTTTTAGTGTAGGTGTGATCTTCGTAAACGGTACAAGTTAATCCTGGTTAATAGAATAAATAAAAACCGAATTAATTAAATCTGAGACAATAAACCTTCAATTAAATTACTTAAGCCTAATATGTATTTTAATTAATAGAATATTGATAATTAATTAAACAATTAACAAATTAAATTAATTTAAACATTTAATTATTATTAATAACTAAATAAAATATTTTATTTGTAATGTTTTTTTTTTATAAAGAAAGGAAAATATTTTAGAACAAATTTTATTAGAAAAAGAGTTTTTCAAAAGAGTTTTTTTTTTAGAAAAACAAATAAACAAACAATGCATAAAAAAGGAAAATAAATAGATTATATCATTAACAATAAAAAAAACTAAAGAAAACTCAGCTGGATCAAGTGCTGTGCGTGGATGAGAGTCCGTGGTGGAGCTGCGTCCTCGGGCCTTTAGATCTGAATCTGAGAAGAATAGACGGTGGCGCTGAGAAGAACACCATGGGGAAGCGCTGAGGTCATATGCATTGGATCTTCCTGCATGTTTAGGCAAGAAAATAACTTAAAAACAACGCAAGAGGCAGGGATCGAACCCCTGCCCTTGCACACGAACGACTTTAGAAACACCCCTTTTGCCACTAGACCAATTCATTCACGCTGTAAACAAGGCACTCAAAAAACTAAATATATGAAAAATAATTCATTTGCAATTTTAAAACCAGAAGACCCGCGCCCAGGTCTTCTTCTTCCTCGATATTCTCTGGAAAACTCCCAACTTTCAGCCACGGTTCCATCATGTAGCGATAGGCCTGTGCAAATCAAAACCAAAAAATACTTCGCATAATTTCAAGATAAGACCATAAATCAACACAAAATCGACCCCTGAATTCAACTGCGCTATTGGCTTCGCGCAATTTTGGCTCTAACCCGATTTCCCCAATTAGAGCTTCAAAACCCTAATAATGGTGTTTCGCGGTCCCTGCATAAAACCTCAACAAAAATAGCCCAGAAACAATCTACAAATTCATACGAACAATAATATAGCTTTAAAACATGTGTATGATGCATGAATCATGGTGATTGAAATAGAAAAAGTCTTGGCAAACCGTAGTGGTAATACACGCAAATTGGCTTGCTTCAGTCGATGAGAGGGATTGTATCACGCCCAGAAAGTGTTGGGGAATTGAATGAGATTATTGGTTTGGCTTGAATCCACCTCGAACTTCAATCTCCGTCTCCCTCTTATGAACGATTTTTTTCAGTTTGAACAGAGCTTTTTTGTGGCCGACCTCCTTCTCTTTTCAGATTTTCTCCCTTCTTATACTAGAATATTAGGTCTTGTCTTGAACCCGGATTGATTCCGTATTGTGAATGCATTTTGGAGAGATTTGATACAATTCCCGTTTGTGATTAATTCCAATATATTTTCAGATTTGTTTTCAAATAGGATATGCACTCTTGGATTGTAACTGCAATTTTGAATTCGTGGAGAATATATTTTGGATACCAAGAAGATTGATACAGTAAAAAGTACAACACTAGAAAAGTAAACAAATATTTTTTATCCTAAAATAAAAAGATATTCTAAATATTAATTATGATCACAACAAAATTAATGTTAGAGCCTAATAATAATAAAACTAAAAGTTCTACTAACTATTTCAACTAATGATAAAAATCTATTTTTTTTTAATTTTATATATATATATATTAAATCAAGGGTAATATTAAAAATCTAAGCCTAATATTAATAAAAGTGAAACAAGTGAAAAATGAATTAAAACACAGAAAAGTTAGGAGGAATTATAAATGAAAAGAAAATTATTAAAGAGGAGAGAGGTGGGATTCGAGCACATGTACTTGCCAGTCTTACATCTTACTAATTGTGCCATTTGTAGTTGACTGGCATTGGCGAGTATACGAGGGAAAATTTTGGGGTATGACAGGTATATTATGATGCTTGTTGCTTATGAATTGCATAATATTTACTAATTGAGAATGAGACTCACTCTTACATGTTGTCATTTTCAGATTGAGGAGTAGCGGCATTAGTGCTTGGTGAGGATGACTCATAGAGTTTATCCGTTTATGTTGGGTCGTGTCGGTCATGCTCTGATCTGTAACACTGGGGAACGATAGTTATAGAGCTTTTATGAAATTAATCTACTTTATTGGTGTTGGATTATGATTCCATTGGATGTAATTGATAATGTTTCTTATTCCGCTGTGATAAACATAATTACGATTTGGTGAACCGTTTCTTAATGAAGCATGACTTGACCATGATTGGTTTATTTATTTTATATAATTGTGGCACCCTTGTGTTTATGTTTTACTCTGATATAATTGTTTAAAAATTGCCGCGGGTTTTAAAAGGGTGTTACAATAGTGGTATCAGAGCATAGTCGATCGTTTGAGTCAGAGTCTTAGTGTCAGTTAATCCCTCGTATGCGAATAGTGTAAGGTTGACACTATCGATACATCTCGTTCTAATGAATATTGTTTTATATTTAGCAGAACAATGGCCAGAAGAGGAGGAAGAAACGACGATGCAATTGTTGAGGCTCTGGGCATGATTGTTGGTGTACTGGGAGGGAATGTTAATGGAGCTGGTATTGGTGCTGACAGGCAGCTGAACAGTTTTCAGCGGAACAATCCTCCGTTGTTCAAGGGCACACATGATCCTGAAGGTGCTCAGAAATGGCTTAAGGAGATCGAGAGGATTTTCAGAGTCATCGATTGTGCTGAGAACCTGAAAGTGAGGTATGGTACTCATATATTGTCCGAAGAAGCTGATGACTGGTGGATGGCTACCAGGGTTGAATTGGATGCTGATGGTGTAGTTGTTTCCTGGGCTGTGTTCAAGAGAGAGTTTCTGAGGAGGTACTTTCCCGAAGACGTTTGAGGCAGGAAAACGATTGAATTTTTGGAGCTGACTCAGGGTAATATGACGGTACCAGAGTATGCTTCGAAATTTGTCGAGTTGGCGAAGTACTACGTTCACTACAACAATGACGAGGCTAGTGAATTCTCAAAGTGCATCAAGTTTGAGAATGGTCTTCGTGATGAGATCAAGTAAGGGATCAGGTACCAGAGAATTCGGGGATTTGTCGATTTGGTGGACTGTAGTAGGATCTTCGAAGAAGATAAACTTAAGCTGAAGTCAACTCACTCTCGCGAGTTGGTTGACAAGAAAGGTAAGAAGCCTATGGATAGAGGTAAGCCATATGGTAGAGGAAATCCTAGAGCTGGGGATTGGAAGAGGCCTAGTGGGGGAGATTCTGGTGCTCCCGTTAGGTGCTACAACTGTGGAGAGACTGGGCATAGAAGGAATGAGTGCAAGAGTGGAGAGAAGAAATGCTTGAAGTGTGGTAAGGCAGGTCATATTGCTTCAGATTGTAGGATGAAGATTGTGACTTGCTACAATTGCGGCGAAGAGGGTCACATCAGTCTGCACTGCACTAAACCGAAGAAGGATCAGGTTGGTGGAAAAGTCTTTGCCTTGTCTGGGTCAGAGACTACTCCAGAAGATCGTCTAATTAAAGGTACGTGTTTTATCCATGACACACCTTTAGTTGCCATTATTGATACTGGGGCGACCCATTCGTTCATTTCATTGGATTGTGCTAAACGATTGGGATTAGAAATATCTGTTATTCATGGAAGTATGGTTATTGACACTCTTGCGTCGGGTTCAGTAACTACTTCTTTTGCTTGTTTGAACTGTCCTGTTGACATATTTGGTAAGAAGTTTGGAATGGATTTAGTATGCCTTCCTCTTGAAGGACTTAACGTCATTTTGGGGATGAACTGGTTGCAATTTAATCGAGTTCATATCAATTGTTTTACGAAGACGGTTATCTTTCCTGAAGAGGTTAGTGTTGGGGATTTGACTATGTCAGTCAAACAGATGAATTTGGCTATCAATGATGGAGCGGTGGTATTTATGTTGTGCTCCTCGATGGAAGTGAAAGGGGGCGATAGCACTGGTGAGCTACGGGTAGTGAATGAGTATCCGGAAGTGTTTCTAGAAGATGTTAGTGAGTTGCCACCTGAAAGAGAAGTGGAGTTCGCTATAGAATTGATTCCTGGAACTAGTCCTGTGTCGATGGCACCGTATCGCATGTCGGCATCGGAATTGGCTGAACTGAAGAAACAGTTAGAAGAATTGTTGGAGAAGAAGTTTATTCGTCCTAGTGTGTCACCGTGGGGTGCGCCGGTACTGTTGGTTAAGAAGAAAGAAGGTTCAAAGGCTATGTGTTGATTATAGACAACTGAACAAAGTGACAATCAAGAATCGATACCCTTTGCCGAGGATTGACGACTTGATGGACCAGTTGGTTGGAGCTTGTGTGTTTAGCAAGATTGATCTGAGGTCTGGATATCACCAAATTTGTGTGAAGGCGGAAGATATTCAGAAGACGACATTCCGAACGAGGTATGGACACTATGAATATTCTGTTATGCCATTTGGTGTTACTAATGCACCTGGTGTTTTCATGGAGTATATGAACAAGATATTTCACCCGTATCTTGACAAGTTCGTGGTAGTGTTCATTGACGACATTCTGATTTACTCGAAGAGTGATGAAGAACATGCAGATCATTTAAGAGTGGTGTTGGAGTTATTGAAAGAGAAGAAATTGTATGCGAAATTGTCTAAATGTGAATTCTGGTTGAAGGAAGTAAGTTTTCTTGGCCATGTAATTACAAAGGACGGTATCGCAGTGGATCCTATGAAGGTAGAAGAAGTATCTCAGTGGGAGACGCCGAAGAATGCTTCAGAGATTCATAGTTTTCTTGGTCTGGCAGGTTACTATAGAAAGTTCATTGAGGGATTTTCGAAGTTGGCATTACCAATGACTAAGTTAACAAGAAATGGACAAATATTTGTATGGGATTCAGAATGTGAAAAAGGTTTTCAAGAGTTGAAGAAGAGGTTGACAAGTGCTCCGATCTTAATTTTGCCTAATCCAGCGAAGTCTTTTAATGTGTACTGTGATGTTTCACTGATGGGTTTAGGTGGTGTTTTGATGTAAGATAAGCAGGTAGTGGCCTATGCTTCAAGACAACTGAAAATTCATGAAAAGAATTATCCGACTCATGACTTGGAATTGGCGGCTGTGGTGTTTGTGTTGAAGTTGTGGAGACATTATCTCTATGGTTCTCGATTTGAGGTATTCAGCGATCATAAGAGTCTGAAATATCTCTTCGATCAGAAAGAGCTCAACATGAGACAGAGAAGATGGTTAGAATTTTTGAAGGACTATGACTTCGGTTTGAATTACCATCCTGGTAAAGCAAATGTTGTTGCTGATGCATTAAGCAGGAAGTCATTGCATATGTCTATGCTAATGGTGCGAGAATTGGATTTAACAATTCCTAGATTTGAGTTTAGTATGCGAAAGTACTTCTAATAGCGTTAAGTTGGGAATGTTAAAGTTAACTAATAGTATCCTTGAAGAAATTAGAAACGGACAGAAATCTGACGTTGGATTGATAGATAAGTTGACATTAATCAACCAAGGTCGAGGAGGTGAATTCCGAATTGACGAGAATGGTGTCATAAGGTTTGGAGACCGAGTGTGTGTACCCGATGTTGCTGAGATCAGAAAGAATATTCTGGAAGAAGGACACCGGAGTGGATTGAGCATTCATCCTGGTGCTACCAAGATGTATCATGATTTGAAGAAGTTATTTTGGTGGCCTGGAATGAAGAAGGAAATTGTTGAGTTTGTTTATGCTTGCTTAATTTGTCAGAAGTCGAAAATTGAGCATCAGAAACCGTCTGGATTGATGGAACCGTTGTTTGTTCCGGATTGGAAGTGGGATGGAATTTCTATGGACTTTGTATCTGGTTTACCTAGAACGAGCAGGAATTGTGATTCTATCTGGGTTATTGTAGACCGGTTGACGAAATCTGCTCACTTTATTCCAATAAGAATGGATTATCCGATGGAGAAGTTGGCTCAGTTATATGTTGAGAAGGTAGTGAGTTTGCATGGTGTCCCAGCTAGTATTGTATCGGATAGAGATCCGAGATTTACTTCTAAGTTCTGGACAGGATTGCAGGAAGCCTTAGGCACTAAGTTGAGGTTGAGTTCTGCTTATCATCCGCAGACAGATGGTCAGACGGAGAGAACGATTCAATCGTTAGAGGATTTGCTCCGACCTTGTGTATTAGAGAAAGGTGGTGCTTGGGATAGTTATTTACCTTTGGTTGAGTTTACCTACAACAATAGTTATCATTCGAGTATTGGTATGGCTCCGTTTGAAGCATTGTATGGTAGGAGATGTAGAACGCCGTTGTGTTGGTACGAATCTGGAGAAGATACGGTGGTTGGACCGGAGATTGTGCAACAAACTACAGAAAAGATCAAGATGATTCAGGAAAAGATGAGAGCTTCTCAGAGTCGACAGAAGAGTTACCATGACAAAAGAAGGAAGGATATTGAATTTAAGGAAGGAGATCATGTATTCATGTGGGTTACTCCGATGACTGGCATTGGGAGGGCCTTGAAGTCGAAGAAGTTAACTCCGCGTTTCATTGGTCCATTTCAGATTACTAAGAAGATTGGGAAGGTTGCTTATCAGATTGCTTTACCGCCTGCACTCGCTAATTTGCATGATGTGTTCCATGTATCCCAGTTGAGGAAATACATTGCAGATCCGTCTCATGAGATTCAGGTAGATGATATACAGGTGCGAGATAATCTGACTGTAGAGACGTTACCTATGAGGATTGAAGATCGTAAAGTGAAGCAGTTGCGAGGTAAGATATAGCAACGGTGAAAGTGGTTTGGGGAGGATCAGCCGGTGGAAATGTCACATGGGAGTTAGAGAGCCAGATGAAGGACTCTTACCCGGAACTTTTCGTCTAAGGTATGTTTTCGAGGACGAAAACTCTTTTAGTGGGAGAGAGTTGTAACACCCATAATTTCAGTTTATTAATTTAATTTGGATTTAAATTAAATAATTGGAATTTCAGAATTTAAATTGGATTTAATTGGAAAATGATGGAGGAAGAGCTATTGGGGCTTATGGTGTGATGTTAGTAAAAGAGGGGTGCTAATTGGTTAGGCCTTTTACTAAGTTGTGATATTTCATTTTATTTTATTTTTCATAAAATAAGAAAAAGGAACCATTTGGGGAAAAAGGAAGAACACGTGAAAAGAGCAAGAGAAGAGGAAGAGACAAGAACGTGAAACCGGAAGGAGAGCATTCAAGAAATTCATCGAGGTAAGGGGGGACTTTTCCTTTTAGTATCTCTTATGTGGTCTTAGGTGATAGGTAGATTGATGTATGGTTTGGTTCAATTAGATATTGGGATTGTTAGGTTAGGGTGTTAAAATTGGATTGAATTGATGATAATTGTGTGAACTATTTGGTTAATAATGAGTTTGGATAATGTTTTATGGTGTATAATTGAATGTATGATGATTATATGCCTGTATGTGATGTCTGGTGTAACTCGGTGAACTGACTTTTATAATCGAAATGTCGCGGTTAAGCATGAGTCGCCACCGACTTTTATTTTATCCAAACTAAATCAGAAAGGCAAAAAGAAACAGAAAAAAAACCCTTTAAAGAAATCTAAGTTCGGGGGGTAATTTATGCAAAGGGAAGGTGTAAGGCACCCTTTGCATCCATGGTTTTCCATGGGCTCTTAATTGCTTTGCTTGCTCGTTTTCAGAAAATGTAGATGAAAAAGGAAAAATGGACTTTAGCTCGTAAATGAGCGTAGCCAGTTTTTGAAGAATTTTGAGAAAGAATATAGAAAATAGAGCATGGCAAGGCAATTACCTTAAACTCAGATGATAGGTCTCTTTTTAGCCTTTCAGAATGAAAGGGTCAATCCTTGCCATAAGAGGGCAGGAAGCCTTTCGTTTGGAGGTAGAAGGGTCGTCGAGTTATCGTTCGCCCAAAGACTGACCCATGCCATAGAGAGGCAGGTAGTCTAAGAGGAAAGATCAGAATAGCCTTTGTTTGTAGGCAACCAGAAGATACCTCAGCCTTATTCGTGGGCAACTTCCGAGGGTCGAGGTCATGTTAGTGTATCGAAGGCAGCATCATTTTAGGGTCTCATGACCTTTTATCGAGGCAACATGGCTGAGGTATCCTCGTATTCGAGGGACTGGCTATTCTGCACAAAATACAAGGCAACAGGCAACAGGCAACAGAGAGGGTTACCCCAAAAGCGTGCGTGTGTGCACCAATCACGTGATTATATTCAATTATATTATCTTGTAAATTAGCGATTCTAAATTCAATTCATGGTTGCCACTCCCTATTTTACTAACCACGCAGATAATATAAGGCAAGAAACAGTAATATGGGGGAGGGAAATTGTAACCAGCGGATCCCTTAATAGGGTTTGACATAAGTAATAATTAAACAGAAAAGTATTAAAGTCAGGGTTTAGGGTTACCAAACATTCGTAGCTTTGGCAATCATCGAACCTTGAAAAGGCAAACAAAATAAAAATAGGGTGAGTGTATGGCTAATTCAGAGGCGAACATCTCTAACCCTAAAATAAGAAGGTCGAGACAACAAATTGAAAGGAGTAAATAAATGAAAGGTACTTAGCTTTTTGCATTTGATCTGATGTGGTCGACAGTCGGGGCGCCTTAAGGTTAACCCTGAAAAGAGGCAAGGCAGAGAGTATGAAGGCAAGGCAAACCTTAAATTTAAAAGGAAACCAAATAGACTTTAAAAAAGAATAAATAAGATACTTAGCTTTGAGTCTTGATCAGGCGCGTAGTCGGAGAGCGTTTGAAAGGTAACCCTGAAAAACAAGGCACAGAAAGAAAATATTCAGTGTAGAATAAATCCTGGTTCAAATTCAAATAGAATATAATGATAAATCGATTTAATTAATTATTGGTCTTGCGACCTAATTAATTAAATCGAGATAAGAAAATAAAGTCGATTATAAAAATAATTTTTGTGAATTTTTGAAGTTTAAATAAAATAAATACGAATATTTAGAGGTTTTTAAATCAATTTAAATTTATTTTATACATAATATATATTTTAAATATTATATAAAATAAATAAATAATAAATATTATAAGTAAAATAATTATTATTATTAAGTAAAAGTTTGTTAAAAGAAAGTACAAAAGAAATAAGTATATATATAAATATAAATATAATTAAAAGGAATTGTGTAATAAAAAATAAAAAAAATTATAAAAAACTTAACTTGCGATCAGGTGCGGTTGGCGTGTGTGGACTATGATGCACCTGCAGCTTCGCGTGCGTTGGATCAAACGAGATGATGATCAGACGGTTGCGATGGGGGATGCACATGGTACGATGGTGGATCGTGACGCACCAGATCCCAGACTGGACGCGCGCCCTTTTGATTTGAATGGACCAATCGCGCGTGGCCACCTCATCATCTTCTTCACTAGATTTCTGCAACATGTTTTTTACAGCGCTAGTTGCAGACACGCTGTAAAAAACCTTACCTTTTACACCTGTTATTCATCAAAACTTTGTACGCGCATGAAAAATGAAAAACAAGACCGCTATTCCGCTCGGTTTTTCCATACGAATTCAACGGTATCGGTTTAAGGATCTAATTCTTTCTAAATCAATTAGCCCTAAATCAAAAGTTATGAACCCTAGAATCGGGAACCATGGCAAACACACACGAAAACGCAATTAAACATCCAGAAATATTGCATGCATCATTATAAACAAGATTATGCCATTGAAATATGTTTATGCATCGTAAATTATAGTAATTGAAGAATTTTGAAAAAGACACAAACCGTGGTCTCTATTGACGTGTTCTTGGTGTGAGGAGTCTTGGTACCAATCTAGAAACGTTCAATGAAGTCTCTGGAGTGCGTTTGAAACCCTGAAATTCTTTGAATCGCCCTGCAAATCAAAAACCGAATTGAGTTTTTCTTGAACTTTTGCAAGTTTGGTTAGAGCTCTTCACTGCAAAAATTCCGTCACCCTTGCACTCAGATTATGTTTGGTACTTATAGGAGGAGAGATTAGGTCAGTTATTTTGGAGAGAATCTCATGAAATCAAAGATTGAAAATTGTTGAAAATTTGATTGAAAATTTGTTTTTAAAGTTTCCAATTTTGGCCTAAACTCAATCTTTTTCCCACCAATTGGTCTTGCACGAATTTGGTTGTAATATTGAGATATGGTTATGGTTAATGATGATTGAAATTTGAGAAAAAATCAAATCTTCCATTATTTCCATATTTTATAATTAAATCATGATTTAAATGAATTAAAATCATAAAATAATTGGTAAAAAATATAAAAATAGGAGGTCTTTGTTTTTATCACGTGGATGGGCCTATAATGAAGATAGAACAAAAAGGATGCAAGCCCATTTGAAAAGTTTTGAATTTTTCAGCCTTTTTCCTTCACATTTTTTCTCAAAAATAGTCCAACTTTAGCAAGGCCTATCTCCCTCAATTTTTGAGGTATGGAAGTGTTCTAGGACTTTTTAGAAACCTTAGAGAGTCCTCTAACCAGTGTCTTTGGTCTCATATCAAAATCCTTTTCCATTCTCATTTTATGTCCTTTTGAACAAAGTGTCTTTTTGTTGACTTTTGAAAAGGACCTATAATGTATGAAGCCATATCTCTTAAACCATTGACCTATGAGCTCTGATTCTTGGACCATTGGATAGAGGAATGAATTCCCTTTAAAATGAGCTTTGGTGGGAATTTTTTTGATGAAGTATGAATATTTGGTGAATTTTCAAAGTTTGGTTGAGTTTTCTAGTTCATGCCAAAAATAGTAACTTTTGACCTTTGACTTTTCTGATCTTCCCTTGCATCATCATGATCAACCTTTGATCAAATGATGATTCTAGGGTTATAAAGATGTTGCTGACCAAATATCTTAAATTTTGACTGTGCATTGTCTTGAAATGACCATTTTGCCCTTGAGAGTCGATTATTGACCTAATCAAGGTTTGAGGGACTCAACTTGCTCTGATTGGCTTGAAACCTTACATGGAGATTCTTTGGGATGTTTGTGACCCTATGGAACCACCTTGAGCCATTGATTCAGTGATTTTCTTTTGAATGAACCAAACCCTAGTTCAGAGCCTTGTATAGGAGAGTGTGTCTAGGAGCTTTGCATATGGATTTGAATCTTGAGTAGGAGAAATGTATAGGCAAATTTTGGGGTATGACAACTGCCCCTGTTCAATTATCTTAAACCTGAGGATGTAGAGTGGTTTGTGTGCCAGTCGGTATCTGAAGGTGGAAGATGATTGAACACTAGAATACCAAGAAATTTGCCCTAGCTGAAGTAGGGACTTTTGTCGGAGATGGGCTTAAAGATGCCATCCAGCTTGATAGACTTGAGAGTCAGAATACGTCGTACGTTAGACCGTATCTGCGGTGTCAGAATTAAGTTGTAGGCTCGATTACCCTGAGCTTCTGGGTCATATAAGTGAACTTATTGTCGTGGTTCTATTGCTATGACTCCAATTTCGTGACTCAAGTGTCAGATTAGATTTGTGACTTAACTGTCGTGACTCCATTGTCGTGGCTCAATTGTTGTGATTCCATTATGGTGACTCAGTTGTCGAGATTCCTTTATTGTGACTCAGTTGTCGTGATTCCTTTATCGTGACTCAGTTGTCGTGATTCCTTTATCGTGACTCAGTTGTCGTGATTCCTTTATCTTGACTCAGTTGTCGTGATTCCTTTATCGTGACTCAATTGTCGTGATTCCTTTATCGTGACTCAGTTGTCGTGATTCCTTTATCGTGACTCAGTTGTCGTGATTCCTTTATCGTGACTCAGTTGTCGTGATTCCTTTATCGTGACTCAGTTGTCATGATTCCTTTATCGTGACTCAGTTGTCGAGATTAAGTCTGTTTCTTTCTTTGATTGTGTCAGCACTATTCATGGTGGCCGAAATTAGGTCTTGGAGAGATGATCGTGTCAGTACCGTTCGTAGTAATTGAATTAGATCATAGATGTTGTTTATCTGCTTGTACTTGTGTCCTGAAAAAGGTAGGGTTAGTATTTATGCAATGTTATGATGCATGTATTATGAGTTTCTCAAAATAAATGAGAAACTTGCATATGAGGTAATGTATGCAATGCATGAATATGTTTATGATATATGATGTTAGAATATGATTTGTCCTTGATTGAGAAACTAAATCTCAGTATCATTGTGATTTTGATATCTGATCTTGTTTTTGAAGATGCTCAGCTGGGGACTTATGATTTCTGCTTGGGGATGATCAGTAATTTGATGTACCCTGATTTGCAGATATTAATGGACTATGTTTGAAGACAAGCAACTTGTTGGAGAAATAATAGTGTTGAACATGTAAACTCTGTTGGGGAGTCATGTCTTGGTTGTGACGAGAACCTTTTGAAGATATCTTCCTAATGATTGCTTTGTGGGGATATGATCTTCTGGCTCTGTTTGAAAGTTGCCCCCTGTATCATAGTAACTTACTACTCTATTCAGGATACGCCACTGAGTATTGATCAAGGTGTTGAACTGGACTTGCATAGATTTTCCCCAGTTGGTAGGAACTTTGGAAAGATTCGCCTTGCGAGGACTTTATGAGACATGCACTATGGGCGACCTGCCCCTAGTATTTAGTATGATGCCCCTGACTGATCGGGAAATAGCTTCATATTTACTTGGGTGTATACCCCTGATTGTTTGGCATTTTGAGAGATTCTCGGAATCTTGACTTGATTGCCCCAGATTGATTAGACAAAACATGTCATGCCCCTTGTATACGTAAGAGACATGGCTTCTTGGAGTGATCTTGTCTGTCGGGATAACTTTCAGTCATTAGTTGTACCCTGTGCAAGTTCTTTCTGATGCTAACATTTGAAATTATGTAGCAGAATATGTTTAATAATGTATTCATGAGATGCAATGCATACATTTGTCTTGAGTTTTTTGAAAAAACATTAAAACAAGAGATGTAAAAGCGTGCTATTTGTAAAAGCATGATATTTGTAACAACGTGATGTTTGTAAAAAGAGAAATATTAACTCAGCATTTTTGGTAAACCTTAAGGAGTCAGGATACCCTTTTGGTGACAGTATGCTTTCGAACTAACCATGCTTCAATTAGGACTTTCAAGGGTTGTAACGTGGTTTGGTTCACGGTTTAAGAAACAAAGGATAATGGCTCAAAATTTATTTATACCCATCCCTTTCTTCGTGATGTTCTTCAGTCCTAAGCTCAGTTAATCCGGCTTATGCATTCAAGTTCCAAGAGACTTTTGGATTTGCACCTTTGATAATGTTGATGGTTCACAAGCAGATAGAACTTTTGAGATGGCAGTCACTTCTTCCTTTTGGTAGTCATAACGTTGTGTTGTTCAGGAATTTATTGACTTCTCTTTTTTCATCCTTTTTGATATCCCTAACTTTTGCCTGAACTGTCTATTTTGAGTTTACAGTCAGCGGGATGCCTTGATTTTTGCCTAAGTCATCTTTTGATTTTTTGACTTAGCAGGCTTCTCTTTGTATATATGTTTTTTTTCTTCATTTTTTCCTTTTTTGAAAGATATTGACTGCCTTGTTTGGTGATTGATGAACTGTCATTGGCTTTTGACTGACATCTCCAACACTTCTTTGATGTGTGCGGACGAACGCTTGTGATTGGAACCTTTGTTGAAAGGTGTACTGGATGATTCTCTTAAAATAGAATGCACAGCCAGATTAACTGAGAACTACCCTGCCCCAGGTTATGATCAAGGGTTTTAATTAGTACAAGAAAGAAACTTCTACTTCTTAGGCTCAAAGGGGTTGACGAGGGATTATCATCCTTATATCTCCACTGTTTAGGAATTGAAACAATGCCTGTACATCGTCAACATAGTCTGTTCAAAAGCATACTGTATGAGGTTGCGGTATCGTTTTCGTCATCCTCCCTCAAAAGGCTTACAGCTTTAGCAGGAGTTGAATAAACACAAAACATATGCAAAGTAAATACGCAACTTAAAGTGAGTGATAACGAAATAATGTATTCAAGACAAACATATGCGATGCACTGATGATATATATTAAAACAGATAATGTCTATCATAAGTCGAATGTTTAAATAAACAGAATAGAAATTGCAAATGAAAGTAAACTAAAGATTAAAAGTTTATCCTTCTAGCCATCCACATTATTAGCAGTTACATTAGGAGTCTCAGGAGGATCAAACTCAACTTCTCCAGCATCGATCATATCTTGGATTTTGTTCCTCAACGTCCAACAGCTATTCGTATCATGACCAGGACTATGAGAGTGGTATGCACACCTCATATTAGGATTATAGCTTCGAGCAGAAGTACTAGGATTCTTAGGGGGGGTCCTTTAGAGTGATCAATTCTAACTTCAACAGGTGTTGTAGTGCTTGAGCCAGTGACATATTGATCTTTGTGAACTGACGCCTAGGCGTGTCTTGCGTGTTTTGACGACTTCTCTGAGGTGTCGGTGTGGAGATCAAAACTGCCCCAACAGATTGGCCATGGTTATTATTTGAATCTGACTTCCCACTGAGAGGCTTCTTTGTAATACCTGAGGATGTAGCAGCTTGAATCTTACCACTTCGGATGCCATTCTCAACGCGTTCCCCAGTCAGTATAAGCTCAGTGAATCCAGATGACGAACTTCCCAGCAAGTGACTATAGAAAGGGCCAGTCAGTGTATTCATAAACATATCTACCAACTCTCTGTCAGTCAAGGAAGGTTTGACTCTTCCAGCTAGATCTCTCCATTTCTGAGCATACTCCTTGAAACTTTCCTCGGGTCCCATTGACATGCTTTGTAGTTGGATGCGAGTTGGTGCGAGGTCAACATTGTATTGGTATTGCTGGTAGAAGGCAACAACCAAATCTTCCCAAGTATGGATGTTGGTACTTTCCAGTTGATAGTACCATTCGAGTTGAGTGCCAGATAAGCTTTCTTGAAAGAAATGGATCCAGAGCCTCTTATCAGCAGTGTGAGGCTGAATCTTCCTTACATAAGACCTCAAGTGCATCTTGGGACAGGAGACTCCATCATACTTAGCAAAGGCGGGAGTTTTGAAATTTGGAGGAATAACAACCCTAGGAACGAGTCCAAGCTCTTCAAAATCCAGCCCAGGTACCTTATGAATTTCCACGCTTCTCAGACGCTCTTCTAACAGCCTATACTTCTCATCAGAATAATCCTCGTCTTGAGGATACTCTTCTTCTTCTTCTTCCTGAGCATCAGAACCTACATGGCTTCCCTGGTTGTTCTTGATACTGAAATCATCTTCTTCCTCTTCCTCTTCCTCGTCTTTAGGAATCCCAGCTTCTTCGGCCTTCTTGGGACGACCCTTGAATCTTCTTCCCAGGTTGATCACACTTTTGGGTTTCTTGGTCTTTTTCTCCTTCTTAGTCAGGAGAGCTTTCAACTCGTCTTGCCCTTTGGACAAGTTCAGGATCAGAGCTTGAAATTCAGCATTTTGAACTTGGAGATTCTTCACAGATTGTTCGAGATCCATGATGCTGAAATAAACAGCGAGGAAGGATGAGAGACCTATTGTAAGAAACCTGTTATGCGGTGTTATGAATGCAAATGTAATGTTTTCAAGGATCTTTAGGAATTAAGTTAGCAACATTTAGAAAATGATTTGGTCATGTCTTTGTCTGAAGAAATCTGAACTTTGTCTTTGAACGTCTTTCTTTGAGAATCAAGCTCACCATATCCAGTGGGTCATAGCCTCTGATTCGGGATACTTCTGAATTTGAAGATACATGGCTAGAGGAAAATAAATCCTCTTGCCCCTTGATAGGTACTGAGTCTCTGAATTGGAAGGCATGTGACTAGGGGAAAATAAATCCTCTTGCCCCTAGATAGGAATTCAGTCCTTGATAAGAGCACCTGAAATTGTGCGCCCTAAATCCCTAAGATCCTTGAAAGAGTTAGTTAAATCATGTTATGCTTACGATGTCATGATGTCATGATGTTATGCGAATGCAGTTCGTTAGACTTAGTGCGAGATGGTAAGGACAAACAAATCCTTTCAACAAAACCTGCGAGGAAATGAAGGTTAGTAGTAAACACAAACAAGTCACACAAGTCACACAATTTTTGGCTCAAGGCTTGCATGGGGTCTGATCAGGTGTCCTTCCCAAGGGTATTTCTATGGATAAGGAGATTTCAACAACGGGTTCTACAAGTTATCCAGAATTGTCAGTCCTTCTAAAGCACCCTCGGACATGATGCATTTGCACCATGCAATGATACTTTGAGAAAGAACCTATCTGAATTGTAGCATCGGGTAGCGACTAGTTCTTAACATTTGTCAAGAGTAGTCCCCCCACTACGTTCCTAAAGGCCAGGATGGGTTAAGGGTAACTAAAGGTCCTTGAGCTCCGGCGCACCCACAGACACATACATAGACCTCCCTCATTTGAGAAAGGTGTGCATATGCTATGGAGTCCTAACTCAAGTGTGAACTTCATATTGACTCATCTCCCACATATGTGAAAGAGGTCGCCATGACTATGCCACTCCTAATCTTAAGTGTTCTTGAATCCGGGAATAGGATTTGTCCTTCAGTTAATTCCCAAAACAACCCTGAAAAATAAAGCAAGCAAAGCAAACAATAGAATACAATTAAGTGATCCTAAACTTTTAAGGTAACCCCTCTTTTATCGAAAAATCCCCAGCAGAGTCGCCAATTCTGTAACTCGGTGAACTGACTTTTATAATCGAAATGTCGCGGTTAAGCATGAGTCGCCACCGACTTTTATTTTATCCAAACTAAATCAGAAAGGCAAAAAGAAACAGAAAAAAAACCCTTTAAAGAAATCTAAGTTCGGGGGGTAATTTATGCAAAGGGAAGGTGTAAGGCACCCTTTGCATCCATGGTTTTCCATGGGCTCTTAATTGCTTTGCTTGCTCGTTTTCAGAAAATGTAGATGAAAAAGGAAAAATGGACTTTAGCTCGTAAATGAGCGTAGCCAGTTTTTGAAGAATTTTGAGAAAGAATATAGAAAATAGAGCATGGCAAGGCAATTAGGGGCAATTACCTTAAACTCAGATGATAGGTCTCTTTTTAGCCTTTCAGAATGAAAGGGTCAATCCTTGCCATAAGAGGGCAGGAAGCCTTTCGTTTGGAGGTAGAAGGGTCGTCGAGTTATCGTTCGCCCAAAGACTGACCCATGCCATAGAGAGGCAGGTAGTCTAAGAGGAAAGATCAGAATAGCCTTTGTTTGTAGGCAACCAGAAGATACCTCAGCCTTATTCGTGGGCAACTTCCGAGGGTCGAGGTCATGTTAGTGTATCGAAGGCAGCATCATTTTAGGGTCTCATGACCTTTTATCGAGGCAACATGGCTGAGGTATCCTCGTATTCGAGGGACTGGCTATTCTGCACAAAATACAAGGCAACAGGCAACAGGCAACAGAGAGGGTTACCCCAAAAGCGTGCGTGTGTGCACCAATCACGTGATTATATTCAATTATATTATCTTGTAAATTAGCGATTCTAAATTCAATTCATGGTTGCCACTCCCTATTTTACTAACCACGCAGATAATATAAGGCAAGAAACAGTAATATGGGGGAGGGAAATTGTAACCAGCGGATCCCTTAATAGGGTTTGACATAAGTAATAATTAAACAGAAAAGTATTAAAGTCAGGGTTTAGGGTTACCAAACATTCGTAGCTTTGGCAATCATCGAACCTTGAAAAGGCAAACAAAATAAAAATAGGGTGAGTGTATGGCTAATTCAGAGGCGAACATCTCTAACCCTAAAATAAGAAGGTCGAGACAACAAATTGAAAGGAGTAAATAAATGAAAGGTACTTAGCTTTTTGCATTTGATCTGATGTGGTCGACAGTCGGGGCGCCTTAAGGTTAACCCTGAAAAGAGGCAAGGCAGAGAGTATGAAGGCAAGGCAAACCTTAAATTTAAAAGGAAACCAAATAGACTTTAAAAAAGAATAAATAAGATACTTAGCTTTGAGTCTTGATCAGGCGCGTAGTCGGAGAGCGTTTGAAAGGTAACCCTGAAAAACAAGGCACAGAAAGAAAATATTCAGTGTAGAATAAATCCTGGTTCAAATTCAAATAGAATATAATGATAAATCGATTTAATTAATTATTGGTCTTGCGACCTAATTAATTAAATCGAGATAAGAAAATAAAGTCGATTATAAAAATAATTTTTGTGAATTTTTGAAGTTTAAATAAAATAAATACGAATATTTAGAGGTTTTTAAATCAATTTAAATTTATTTTATACATAATATATATTTTAAATATTATATAAAATAAATAAATAATAAATATTATAAGTAAAATAATTATTATTATTAAGTAAAAGTTTGTTAAAAGAAAGTACAAAAGAAATAAGTATATATATAAATATAAATATAATTAAAAGGAATTGTGTAATAAAAAATAAAAAAAATTATAAAAAACTTAACTTGCGATCAGGTGCGGTTGGCGTGTGTGGACTATGATGCACCTGCAGCTTCGCGTGCGTTGGATCAAACGAGATGATGATCAGACGGTTGCGATGGGGGATGCACATGGTACGATGGTGGATCGTGACGCACCAGATCCCAGACTGGACGCGCGCCCTTTTGATTTGAATGGACCAATCGCGCGTGGCCACCTCATCATCTTCTTCACTAGATTTCTGCAACATGTTTTTTACAGCGCTAGTTGCAGACACGCTGTAAAAAACCTTACCTTTTACACCTGTTATTCATCAAAACTTTGTACGCGCATGAAAAATGAAAAACAAGACCGCTATTCCGCTCGGTTTTTCCATACGAATTCAACGGTATCGGTTTAAGGATCTAATTCTTTCTAAATCAATTAGCCCTAAATCAAAAGTTATGAACCCTAGAATCGGGAACCATGGCAAACACACACGAAAACGCAATTAAACATCCAGAAATATTGCATGCATCATTATAAACAAGATTATGCCATTGAAATATGTTTATGCATCGTAAATTATAGTAATCGAAGAATTTTGAAAAAGACGCAAACCGTGGTCTCTATTGACGTGTTCTTGGTGTGAGGAGTCTTGGTACCAATCTAGAAACGTTCAATGAAGTCTCTGGAGTGCGTTTGAAACCCTGAAATTCTTTGAATCGCCCTGCAAATCAAAAACCGAATTGAGTTTTTCTTGAACTTTTGCAAGTTTGGTTAGAGCTCTTCACTGCAAAAATTCCGTCACCCTTGCACTCAGATTATGTTTGGTACTTATAGGAGGAGAGATTAGGTCAGTTATTTTGGAGAGAATCTCATGAAATCAAAGATTGAAAATTGTTGAAAATTTGATTGAAAATTTGTTTTTAAAGTTTCCAATTTTGGCCTAAACTCAATCTTTTTCCCACCAATTGGTCTTGCACGAATTTGGTTGTAATATTGAGATATGGTTATGGTTAATGATGATTGAAATTTGAGAAAAAAATCAAATCTTCCATTATTTCCATATTTTATAATTAAATCATGATTTAAAATGAATTAAAATCATAAAATAATTGGTAAAAAATATAAAAATAGGAGGTCTTTGTTTTTATCACGTGGATGGGCCTATAATGAAGATAGAACAAAAAGGATGCAAGCCCATTTGAAAAGTTTTGAATTTTTCAGCCTTTTTCCTTCACATTTTTTCTCAAAAATAGTCCAACTTTAGCAAGGCCTATCTCCCTCAATTTTTGAGGTATGGAAGTGTTCTAGGACTTTTTAGAAACCTTAGAGAGTCCTCTAACCAGTGTCTTTGGTCTCATATTAAAATCCTTTTCCATTCTCATTTTATGTCCTTTTGAACAAAGTGTCTTTTTGTTGACTTTTGAAAAGGACCTATAATTTATGAAGCCATATCTCTTAAACCATTGACCTATGAGCTCTGATTCTTGGACCATTGGATAGAGGAATGAATTCCCTTTAAAATGAGCTTTGGTGAGAATTTTTCTGATGAAGTATGAATATTTGGTGAATTTTCAAAGTTTGGTTGACTTTTCCAGTTCATGCCAAAAATAGTAACTTTTGACCTTTGACTTTTTTGATCTTCCCTTGCATCATCATGATCAACCTTTGATCAAATGATGATTCTAGGGTTATAAAGATGTTGCTGACCAAATATCTTAAATTTTGAGTGTGCATTGTCTTGAAATGACCATTTTGCCCTTGAGAGTCGACTATTGACCTAATCAAGGTTTGAGGGACTCAACTTGCTCTGATTGGCTTGAAACCTTACATGGAGATTCTTTGGGATGTTTGTGACCCTATGGAACCACCTTGAGCCATTGATTCAGTGATTTTCTTTTGAATGAACCAAACCCTTGTTCAGAGCCTTGTATAGGAGAGTGTGTCTAGGAGCTTTGCATATGGATTTGAATCTTGAGTAGGAGAAATGTATGGGAAAATTTTGGGGTATGACATCTGGAATCGTTTTTGGGTGAAAAGGGAGCGAAATCGCAGGGTCTGTCGCAGACTTGGGGTTTGCTGAAATCGCAGGTCCGCTGAGCGGAGGGGGGTCCGCTGAGCGGAGGTCCCAACGTAGTTCGCTCCTGTTTGACGTAGCTTGAGGTCCGCTGAGCGGGGGTCTGAAGGATTTCGCTTCTGCCTTGCTCCGCTGAGCGAACCTTGCTGTGTGTGAATTTTCCAAACTTCAAAATAACGTATCTTTTGATCCGTGAATCATTTCTTAGTGCCGTTTTGGGCGTTGTGCAAGTAATTAAATGTTTTATATGATGAATGATGAATATTTGTATTATCCGACTTTATTTCTTTAAAAACTCGATTTAATTACTTGATGAGAATTGAACATTGTGTGCATATGAGATAGGTATGACAATGTGTTTGATGTGATGATGAATTGGTTGTGACTTGTTATTATGATTGTGATGGATGCATGACTATTTGAATGATGTTGAAAACATGTACATACTTATTCGGTGAAGTGGTGTCGAGATGAGTTGTTCATCGTGATTCGGTGTGTTTTAAGTATGTTATATGTGTTTCATTCATTCATATGCATTGATGTTGGATCCCGATGATGTTTGGATCGTTGGTGGACATATTTCCCATTGTGTGGAAATTGTGTCGGTGAGCCGTATCTCGATGAGGCGTAGATCGGTTAGGTGGATTGATTCCACGGTTTATTGGTACCACATGCATAGTGCCAGTTGTGTCATATGCATTTTGTCATAATATGATTGTATGGATTTCTACAGTAGGTGTTGTAATATATTATTGTGTGAATTAATGAATAATAGATGGGAATCTGAATATGTATAATTGGATGAACGGTATATTATGATGCTTGTTGCTTATGAATTGCATAATATTTACTAATTGAGAATGAGACTCGCCCTTACATGTTGTCATTTTCAGATTGAGGAGTAGCGGCATTAGTGCTTGGTGAGGATGACTCATAGAGTTTATCCGTTTATGTTGGGTCGTGTCGGTCATGCTCTGATATGTAACACTGGGGAACGATAGTTATAGAGCTTTTATGAAATTAATCATCTTTATTGGTGTTGGATTATGATTCCATTGGATGTATTTGATAATGTTTCTTATTCCGCTGTGATAAACATAATTACGATTTGGTGAACCGTTTCTTAATGAAGCATGACTTGACCATGATTAGTTTATTTATTTTATATAATTGTGGCACCCTTGTGTTTATGTTTTACTCTGATATAATTGTTTAAAAATTGCCGCGGGGTTTAGAAGGGTGTTACAGTGAGCCTCTATAATATTATCCTTGATAGAAGAGTAAAATTGTTTTCATTGTGTTGTAAGTTCTCTCATTCATTCATAAGCTTTTAAGTATTGAATGATTGTATGTGACTCAGGTATTGTTTGATACATTGAGCTGAGTGTGTGTTACTTGTTTTTGTCAAGTTATTTGTCTTGATCAAAGCTTTTAAGCAAGATCAAGTATAGTTCTTGATTGAGGGGTGTCTTAATCAAGTAGTGCTTTATAATTGAAGACTTAGGTGAAAGGTTGTCAATATCAATAACTAGGATTGATACTGTGAGACATCACTGCAGTGATTGGGAGTGAGAGGGGTTTCTTATATATAGGAGGTTCTTAGGTAGAAGTTGCACTGAGTAGGGATTAAGTGAGAGGTTGTAAGTCAGAGGTTGTTTAGCTTCGAATTAATACTGCTAATAGTAGATTTCCTTCCTAACTTGGTACACCGAACTGGGTTAGCAATTATGTGTGTTCAGTTATTTTTTAGTATAATTTTAATTATGTTTACCTTGTCATTGTGTGTTGTTCAGATAGCATGTCTCGACATCTCTTAAGACATCTGAGATCTGCATGCCAGAACTTCACAAGTCAAATATATAACCTAGACCTAATTTTGAAACTATAAGAGGCTAAGCCTAATGCAGAAAATGGGAGGAATTCTTTGGGAAAAAAGAACCCTAAGGAATTCGAGTAGTTCTAGCTTCCATACCCTTCTCTAAAAGCTCCAAACTTTGGTACTTAGGGTTTTCACATTGAAACCGTAAGTCATCAGAGTCAGGCTTCCACACTGTTCCCAATAGTACCTCGCATCAGAGAAGAAAAGTAAGACACAGAGGAGGGAAAAGACTAAAAACCATAAATAAAAGGAATAAAACTAATCGTCACAAGAAGTCACCGGGGAATTCCTCCCTGAAGGTTGGTTCTCCAGTTTTGTTCCTTTTCGCTTGCCTTGATTTGCTTGTACATGCTTGTATGTTTTTGTGTGATTTACGGTTGATTACGGTTAAGAATCAGGGTCTAGGGTTTCACCGATTGGGTTTAGAGTTGTTTGTTTAAAGTCTGAAGTTTGCATTCGGTTTCGGAGATGACGATTTATGCATTTGTGGTTTAAATTTTTTTCTAAATTCAACTTAATTAAAATATTTAAATATTTTAAATAATTCAACTCTATTTAATTTTATTTTTCTGAATTCAACTCATCTGTTAGATGCAATACATTCAACTACGCAAATTTAAGCTTACAACATATCATTTAATCACTTTTACTAAATCAAAATTATGACTATTATGTTACTAGACACGAAAGAATTGTTTACATAAATATACTATATATTTATAATATTTTAATCAATTTAAAATTGAACGATATACATTATTTATATTATGATGAATATTTATTAATATTTTTATTTGAATTTGATTTTAGTATTTTAAAATTGAAATTGATTTTAATTTTTATATTTGTAAAACTCAAAAGAAATCTAACATTTAAATTTTGAAAATTTTCAAAACATAGAACAGAAAACTACTATAACTAAAAAGTCTAAATTTAAATAAAGTGGTAATTTTGTTGTGATGAAAATCAAGTACGATCAATGGCATGTTAAACTGTTTGTTTTCCTCCTATTTCTCAATGTAATTTGTTTATTAAGAAAGTAAAAGTTAAGTTAGCTCAATCATGATACGAAGAACTTGCTTTTATTGTCTTTTACTCATACAGAAATGGACAAGTAAAATAAACCCGTGAGTTGGTACTATGAAGGAGACTTTCATGGATTTTCAATGAACGAAGAGGCAAGTACAATAAGAAATTTATTTTTATATTAATCTTCTAACTTTTTGACTCGCAAAATAGTTTATTTAAATTTTATAATCAAACCGTTTTAATATTTGGCTTTTGTGAAATGATATGGTCAACAGATTCAATATTAAACTTAAGTATTATCAAACATATATATTTTTATTATAAAAAACTATATCCGAAACATATTAAATATAAATATTTATAGTAAGCAATAAGATTTGAAATTAATCCGTGACACTATATTTAAAATTAATCTGTCACACTATAAGAATTTAACCACCTCGATAACACAATTCAAATTAGTTTATCGGACTTTGATCATCTCATTCATTTTTTCTCTTTGTTTCTCTCTATCTCTCTTAATCTCACTTTTTCTTTAAAAAAAATTATAATAAAGAGAATGAGTGAGATTAAGAGAGAGCTAGAGAAAAAGGAGAGAGATAAAGAGAAAAAGAGATGAGATGATCCAAAGTCTAATTTATCAATCATATACTAGTATAAACCGTCAACATCCTCTCCAATGATAATTATTGGATGGTATCAAGTGCTAATCTCTTTCACTAATATTTTATTTTAATGACTTAATTAATATAAAGTCGGCTCAGATTCCACTACATCAAAATGTCACGGGAGAAGATTCCTGCCCTACTATAAACCATTGAAAATTATTATAAAATTTATTTCTGTTTTGGGCCGACTTTGGGCCCAAAGATAGAGAGCCTCAAATACGTGAAGACTCATTCTAAAGGCAAGAACACTAGATTGTTGAAGGTCGGGTGATTCTATAATCAGGGGCCAACACCTGATCGTTATTCTCGAGTGATCGTCCATTATCCAAATTAATTAAAGGGTCCTCTGTATCCCACGCCGCTTACCAAGAACAATTTTAACCATCTTTAGTATATAAAGCTCTTCATGTGCCCAGACTCATGTATTTTATTCATTCTTACACTCATACTACTTCTCATTCATTCACTAGTTTGAACATTGAAATACTAACCTAGTAGGTCCATCCCGCTCCACTATATCGGAAGCTCGCTCTACCGTGCCTGATTCCTATTTCACTCCATCATCAACTATTTCTAGTTCCTGAACGGAATAGTGGCTCTGTCTGTGGGAATCAACTTCTGACGTTCATAAATATCCACAATAATACCCTTATATTTCTAAGGGTCACAAATTGTTACAACAATTCCGCTCGAAAAAACAACGATGTTAGATCCATCAGTGGATGCCACTAGAGGTCCGTTGGCCTTTAAACCATCCTCTTATCTTGTCTTCTCTACAATCAATACCGAATCATCTGGAAAGGATAAGTTAATCATAAAATATTCAATGTAAGGATCTTCGAAATCATCGACATAACCTAGAAGGTAGAGTGAAGAGCAACTTTTCTTATTATTCTGAGACAGCGAGAAGGTGAATAGGATTTTCAATTCAAAACTTCTGTTGGTCGTAATTGTTTTTGGACAAGTGACTACAAACACAAAAGGATAGGTGAATTATGATATTCAAAATTCGGAATTAATTTCGAGCTTTTTATTACTTAAGAAGAAAACTCTGTTAGTATTTTTAAGATCAAAATAAAAAGCAGCGAAAAGTAAAAGCAGTTAGGCAAATAGCATTAATTAAAAGATAAGGGTTAGAGAGATGGAACTAGAGAATTATCCAGGCTGCGCCAAACGTTGCCCTACTTATGTCCCAAAGAGATCTTCTTGATAATTGAATATAATATTAAGCTTTTATAGGTTATGACCACAAACCTTTTATATAAGTGAATCAAGATATTTTACATTGCCTTATCCCCAAATAAAAGTGAGATTTCCCCGGGCTGATCTCACAAACCGAGTAGAGATTTTACAAGATGATCTCAATAACCAAACAAAACTTTTTCAAGATAAGTTATATAACCAAATAGAGATTTTTAAATGGTTTATTTCAAGAATCAAACTCAATTCATTAAGAGTATCACACTCTTAAAAGTAACAACAATGACAGTATGATACTGTACTAATACAACTATTTCCTCACAAGACACTACGATAATTTTAGTGAAAAGAAAATATTGAGAGAGAGAGAGAAGAGATAAATTGAGAAGAATTGCAAAAATCCCAAACTCTAGTATGTAATGAATAGAAGAGGTGTCTCCTTTATAGAGGAAAATTTTAGCAAAAAAAGGAAATATTCCATTGGCCAATTGATCACCTAATCGATTATGTCCTAAGACAAATCAATTAGATACCAAAAATAATCAATTATTTGTGCCTTATTTGGAAAGTCTGGATAGAGAGTCGTTATCAATCATTAAGACATTTTTATAATCGATTATATAATTTATTTTGCTCCATCTAATCATTAAGACTATAATGATCATTGTTGGAAGCGTTATGTCTAAACAATTAGGTGATCATCCGCTGTTGCAGCCTTAAAATTTGAGACTTGCTAGAAAAATAATGAAGTTGTCATCAAAGTTTATTTGAAATGGGAAAACGTTGATAAATTTTTAAAAAAATTATATAGTCTTCCCAACCAAATTTAAGTTCGGGATTTAATTATACGTAAGAAAGATATAAGCACTCAATGACATCCGTTTAAGAAAAAAGTTACCTCTAATTAATTTTACAAAAGAAAATTACTAACCTTATTATATCCATTTTCTCTTAATCACTAAACACAAAATAAATCATATTTACAAGTAAAGAGAAAAAAATTATTTGTGTGTGCTTGACAATATCTGACTCTTGCTCCTAAGTATATTTCGATGCGATGGAAAATTCAAAGCTACATAGTTCTTGGAAGAAAAATCTTGTGTGTTGGTTGATTTTAAAGAAAAATGTTTTGATCGTGTTTGGGCGAATATGCCTTCCAAATCTTTATAGTGGCCTCCTTCTTTAGGGGTATTCAAAACCATATTATCAATGTAGAACTCTAGATTACACTCTATTTGGTCAGAGAATACCATATCATTAGCTTTTGGTAAGTAGCGTCGACATTTTTTAATTTGAATGCCGCATCACATTTTATCTAGTTATACTAAGAGTAAGCATTCATGAAGGTTAAAGTATTATAACCCGAGGATTAGTCTATTAGTTTGTCAATGTCGGGAAATGGATGTAGATCTTTAAGGCACACTACGTTTAGATCGGTGAAGTCGACACACATCTTCCATTTAATTGATGACATTCGAACCAATACCATGTTAGTCAACCAAGTAAGATATTTGACTTTACTTATGAAGCATGCATTCTTCAACTTTTAGACCTCGTCGTCGATAGCTGCAAGCTTCTCTTTGCTAGTTTTATGCTTTCTCTGTGCCACAAGTTTTATAGTGGAATTAATGGCAGGCATGATAGACCACTCTAACGTCTAAACCTAGCATGTTTGCGGGGTTCCAAGTGAACAAATCAACGTTCATCCATAGCAGAGTGGCCAACTTTTATTCTTCAACTTTAACAGAGGAGGTGCCCAAGTTAGTGGTTTGAAAATCTTGTGGCCTAATCTAGACCTCCTTTAGATCTTCCGTGGGCGTCATGGGATCTGAATTTACAAAATTTATTCCTTGTGGGCTAGGTTGTAGAACGGCTACAAATGCCATTTCTACGCTCCTTATCTTGAGGCTGCCCTGATAACACTCTTGAAAGGTAACCTGGTCACCTTGGATTATTCCAAAACCCACGCGTTAAGCAGCAGGTACTTCACGCTTAAGTACAAGGATATATGTCAGTGACATCTTTACACTATAAAATGATCTTTTGTTTTTACTCTCTTCTTAAGTTTAGTTTGGAGCTGGAGGGCGAACCTTTTACCACTAGGACTTGTCGAGCATATCTTTTGTGGGAGGATATGAACTCTCCACTTCTGGCAAACCCCCTACTATGGTGTAAATGGATGGGGCCAAGTTAGTAAATATCGCGGCGTCTCCTCTTGTCGCCATGTTAAAGAAAAATGATTGAGGCGACTTGTGAATTAAAAATGAGTGGGGCTCATATCAATTTTATCGGGCTTTATGGTGAGCGTCAATTGTAATTGCAAAATATACAATGAATGTTGGAGAGACATCTCATGTGTGAACGATGAAAGACTTTGTATGAGTATGGTAGGATTTTTTTAGAATCCCTTTTTTGCATCTTAAGATAAGGATATTTATATCAATTCCTATAGGTCGGACTAGGAGACAAGAAACAATTTCTCCTAGTTCTCTAGTGAAAACCTGGGAATGGGGAAGAATGTTTCTTTTTCAAATCGGGAAAACAACTTTTTCTCTTTGATTTCCCTCCCAAATTGTTATTCCTTGGACATATCACATACAACATGCCATAAAGGAGCAAACTTGAATCTTAGTTCGAATTAGGTGACCAGGCCCACAGGGTGCGTCTTAGAGAACGCCCCAGCTCATTGGGCGACCGACCCACAAGGCACGACTCAACATTAATTCGCCTTCACTGTCCACTTATGGGTCTAATAAAATCATCTTAGTTCAATAAAATTAATTTAAAATTTAAAATTATTTAAATATAATTAAATATAAAGGATTAATGTATTAAATAATTGAATGGTAAATATATATTTAACAAAACTTCAATATATTCTAAGAATAATGTTAAAATGTGTCTTAAAAAGACATGTTAAAGAACTAAATATAAACAAAATTATTTAAACATTTGTGTATTGATTTTATTAAATAATTATAATTATTTTTATATGAATTTGTCATTTTTGAATTTGTTTTTAACATGTACTCTTATAGCTCAAGTTAGAATAACCCTCATTTTTTATATTACATTGTTAGTTTTTAAATATAATACTGAGTTTTTTTCTTTATCATGTATATAAAATATCTCTTAAATATTTACCTGGATTTTTTTTTTTTAGTCACATTTTTGCCCACCACATATTCTATTAAAAACAAGCTATATCTGTATATTTTAATCTTCTCATCCTCAAAACAACTATTAAAGCCTCACTCAAAGTTCACTCTTCCAACAATAGAAAATGGCAAAACAAGAAACAAAACCAATAAGATTTGGAATCCTAGGTTGTGCAGAAATAGCTAGAAAAGTTTCAAGAGCCATAATCCTCTCACCAAACGCAACTCTCTACGCAATTGGAAGCCGTTCTTTAGAGAAAGCAAAAACGTTTGCAGCTTCAAACAATTTCCCTTCTCATGCAAAAGTATACGGCTCATACGACGCCGTTTTAGACGATCCGAACGTCGATGCTGTCTACGTGCCGCTTCCGACTAGCTTGCACCTTCACTGGGCAGTGCTTGCTGCTCAAAAGAAGAAACACTTGTTGCTTGAGAAACCAGTTGCTCTTAACGTTGGGGAGCTTGATAAGATTTTGGAAGCTTGTGAAGCTAATGGGGTGCAGTATATGGATGCGACTATGTGGATGCATCATCCTAGGACTGAACAAATGTTTCAGTTTTTGTCTGATCCTAATTTGTTTGGTTCTCTCCAATCGGTATAATGTTAGGAAGTTGATTTGGAACCCTAACAAAACTAATAAAAGCTGTAAAATAAAAGAGACAATAAAACTAGACTAAGAAAATAAACTTCATTTTGTTTTGATTCATACCCTAATGTCTCAATGAGACTACAATATATAATGTTACTATTGGGTAACAAACTAAAAGCCCAAATATTAATAAAGGCCCAAATAAATAACAATACAAATAAAACTAGAACTTATATAAATTACTAATAAACTTAAATACTAAATTATACTCTCTATCATTGCCGCGGGGTCCACTTGAACCTTGTCCTCAAGGTTCTAAAAATAGAGCCAAAAATATAATTTCCAAAGTTAAAAAAAAAAAAAAATGATCAGTCTTTCAAAGTCTACCTAATAAACCCTGTGAATGAAATTATACGATGGTTAATGAATTTAATCATAGTTCTGAATGACATATGGGTGTGGTTGGGGAGTATTATTTGGCTGGTGGGACCGGTTTGTAGTGGGGTGTGGAAATGTAGTTGGATAGCATAATGGCAAGACAATATGTGGCAAGGACGTCAACTTCAAATTTTGCATGAGAAATTTTTTTTTTTTTTTTTTTGTCTTCTCCCATTTCTCTCTTTCTCCTTCTTATTTCTTTAATGCTCCAAAAGTGCAACACTCATCCAATCTTATCTTTAAATTCCAAAAGAAATAAATCACTCCTATTAGAAGATGACACGCGCCCCACTCCCCTTTTCTATGGTCCTCTTTCACTAGTTTCAATTATACAGCCTGTTTCCAACCAACCCCAGACTTTTCAGTCCATCACCAAAGCTTCCACTTTCTCACACCAAAGACTCCCTTCTGCCACTTTACCATTCATTTTCCACTCTTTACTCTTCTTGTATTTTATTTCAAAAATCTTCTTCTCTATTTTTTTTTCTCCGTTCTCTTTTTTTCCTCCCTTCTGTTTTTTTAACGCAACTAATAGAAAAAATAAAAAGATAAAAGTAGTCCAAAAATGGTGGTGGTTCCGGCGGTGGACGTTGTTGTGCTAGTAAATTTTCCGATGACCATAAAAAGAGTAGATCTGCTGGTTTCGGTACGTTCCGAGTTGATGCTGGAGTTGTCGCCGAAAGTGAAGCCAAAAATTTCGCCGGAGGTAGTGCCGGAAATGACGTCGGATATGTCTTTGGAAGAGTCACCGGAGGTGATGCCGGAAATATCACCGGAGAAGATGCCGGAAATTTCACCGGAGTTGTTGCCGGAAAGTTCGTCGGAAAAATTCCATGTGAACCAGAATTTTCTTTTTTTGTTTGTTCTTCTATTTGTTTTTCTGCATATCTCTTGAGCATATATTTTTCTTTGAATTTTTCATGTGTCTTTTTGAATGAATCTGAAAGATTTTGGATTTGTTCTTTCAACTCTTCTCTATATTTGTTTGATAACTCATGAGTTTCAATCAAATATTGTTTGAGAGTTTCCAGATCTTGATAAAATGTTTCTGATTGTGAATTGAAATTTTGAGGTTGTTGTTGGTATGAAATGTGTGGGTTCTGTGAAGGTGTATATGATGTGTATGGAGGAGATGCTGAAAGTGGTATTGTTGTGGAAGGCAAGGTGAATGGTGGTTGTTGATGTGGTGTGTATCCATGGTTATAAGAGAAGTTTTGTAATGGGGTAGTGAAAGGTATGTTAGGAGAAATGATGTTTTGTTGTTGGTATGGAATGAAGGTTGAAAATGGATGATTTATGGATGGGTAGTAACATGTAGGATATTGGTATTCGGATGAAGAAATGAAGGTGTTGTGTTGTTGTTGGTATGGAATGTAGCAAGAATATGCCATAGAAGAGGTTGAGTGCAAGAATGAAAGCACCAATTGTTAGGAAGTTGATTTGGAACCCTAACAAAACTAATAAAAGCTGTAAAATAAAAGAGACAATAAAACTAGACTAAGAAAATAAACTTCATTTTGTTTTGATTCATACCCTAATGTCTCAATGAGACTACAATATATAATGTTACTATTGGGTAACAAACTAAAAGCCCAAATATTAATAAAGGCCCAAATAAATAACAATACAAATAAAACTAGAACTTATATAAATTACTAATAAACTTAAATACTAAATTATACTCTCTATCATATAATACTCTATCATTTCTCATATATTAATTTTATATATTAATTGTTTTAATTGTGTCCATGTCATTGAGATTAGGAGTTAGGAAAATTTGTAGGTGGACAGATACTTAAGAAATTGTTTTACACACAATCAATCACAGAATTTTAAATAATTAAAAATAAATTTTGATTTTTCTCTCTCCTTCATAATTTCAACCACCCCATGAATCCAATTAAAAATAAAATTAAAATTAAAATAAATTTAAAAATCACTCTTTCTTATTGGCTGTTCCTAAAAATGTGGATTTAGTGTTTGTTTCATGGATTTAAATAGGGTTCCTGGGAATGTGAGGTTGGGAATCTCATATTCCCATGATTGTTTGAAGTTTTAATAAATTATTCTTAGGTACTTTTTATTCCTTGGAATAAAATTTACTCATAAAATTTTAAAGATTTATTCCCATGTTAATGGGTGGAAATCTAACATTCCCATCAGAATAAAAAATAACCACCTATAACTGCTCATTTATATATTATTTTAATATTTTAATATTAATTTTTAATAATTTAAAATTATAAATAAAATAAAATTTTGAATTATGCATAGGAACCTAAATAACTTGCCAAACAAATTGATGGGAACTATTTTCCAAGGATTAACATTCCTAGGAATAACATTCGCAAGATTGTAAATTTAATCCATCAAACAAACACACCCTAGATTCGTGTCCATGCAAGAATTGCTCAGTTAGGAGGTATTGTCACATTAGGTATGTTTGCGATCCAATTAAAACAGTTTTGAGGCAAAAATTAATTCAATTCAAAGATAAAGTTATATGGAGTTCCATTCAATTTTCAAAATCTGATTCGATCTAATCGAATTTCATTTGATTTAACTTGTATCGATTTTTTAATATATTAATTTTTTAATAATACTAAAAAAGTAGATTTAATTTAATATAACATATAATATAATAAAAATTAATATTACAAAATCAAAATAATCGATTATGGTCGAGACACTTAAAATTTTATAAATAAATAAATTAAACAAAATTAATAAACAGTACTCCTTCTGTAGTTTAATCTGAACAGTTTTCACAAAATTACATTTAAACAATTTTAATAATATTTGATTTTTTGAATCGGCCTACAATTTTTATTTAAATCGATTTAGATTTGAACACTCTAATCTTCAGGGATGCGGGTTTGAGTCTGCTATCTATCTATTAAAAATCTATTGCATAAACTTCTTAAATTGCCCTTTTACCACAAAATTTTTCACTAAAAAAGGGCATTTAAATAATCAACTATTTTTTTTTTTCATTTTCATATCCTATTACAACATGTATTACAACATGATATGTGGCATTTATTTTTCAACTTTCATAAATTAAATTACAATCAAATATTACACACTCATTCTCTTGATTAAAATTTTAAATATCTCCCAATTTTTTTTCTTCACATTTTCTTACTTTCATTTTAATTTTTTTCTCTTTATTTATTTAGTATCGCTAATAATAATAATATATATTTTTAATTTTAATAAAATTAAAAATTTATTTATCTCAGGGTCATTATTAACACAATATCTATTTTATTTTAGTCAATTATTTTCTTAATTTAAAAAACAAAATTCTTATTAAATTTTTTTCTCCATTTATTTAGTATCACTAAAAACAATAATAGTATATATATTTATAATTTTAATAAATTTAAAAATTTATTTATTTTACGAGTCATTATTAACACATTATCTATTTTACTTTAATCAATTATTTTCTTAATTAAAAAAAAACAAAATCCTTATTTTTTAAATATTAATTTTTCTTTCACCATCTCGTGGTTTCTTTTTACTTAATTGTATGATTATTATTCATTTTACAATTAAGTAAATTATTTTAAATTTTACATTTGTATCTAAATACATTTTATATCCTATCAAATATTTTTTTATCACGGGTCATTATCAATATAATATCTGTTTTATTTTAATCTATAATTATCTTTATTTGAGAGACAATTTTATTTTTAACTGTTAAGAAAAAAAATCTACATCTCACTAAGGGTGTTTGCGGTGTGGTTCAGTTTGGTTCGGTTGGCTTTAACCAAACCAAACCAAACTAATGCGGTTCGGTTTTTAACAAAAAATTATTGAACCATACATATAGATATATAGGAAAATATAATTTTGTGTATAATCGTTCATACATTACCATAAAAAGTTTATAATTGTCAAAATAAATTTATAATTTGATACATAAAATTGTGTCTTAAATAATACCATACAAAAAAATATGATAAAATATATTTTGTCAAAATAATAATTATAAATAAATAATAGTTTATTTTTTGATGATATGTAAATTAAAATAAATTACATACAAAAAATATGATAAAATTATACACATAATACTTGTATTGTTGATTTCTCTAAAAATTAAAGAAAAGTATATTGGTTAGTAAGATTTTGCAACATAATTTTTTTATGGCGGTTCTTCCTTCTAATGACCTGATAATGCAGTTTGGTTTAGTTTGGTTTGGTTTGCAAAATACAAATCGAACTGAACCATGCGGTTCTGTTAGAAAATGACTCAAACACATCCGAATCAAATGAGAATTTTTGCAGTTTCGATATGGTTCAGTTTTGCAGTTTTCTATTGGACCGGTTCAATATTGAACCTCTCTACATCTCCCATGTTCTTTTTTTTAAAATGATTATTTAATATAATTAAGTTTATATGATTATTGTTCATTTATAATTAAACTACTCATTTTAAATTTACATGTGTCTAAATATATTTTATACAATATCAAATAAATTTACTCGTTCAAAGAGCACGCGTATCTTCCTAATTTGACTTAAATAGAATTTACTTGGTATGGTTAATCATGTCTTTTATCATTGTAGGTCCATGTAACACTTTCATACGGTGTGACTCCATATTTTCTAGAAAACGACATTCGGATGAAACCAGATCTTGATGCACTAGGTGCACTTGGTGACACGGGTTGGTATTGCATTAGAGCAATTTTATGGGCATCAAATTACGAATTACCCAAAACAGCAAAAGCATTACACAAACCAAAATACAACGAAGCAGGGGTAATTTTGTCCTGTGAGGCTTCTTTGTTATGGGAAGATAACCGAATAGCAACTTTCTTTTGTTCCTTTTTCTCAAACATAACTATGGATATAACAGCAATAGGGACAAAAGGGTCATTGCGTGTTCATGATTATGTTATACCTAATGAAGAGAATGATGCTTTGTTTAGAACAAGTTCAAATTCTGATTTTGATCATCTTTCTATTGGTTGGAGTCCTAAACCAAAGGAGATTATTGTTAAAAGTGATATTCCACAAGAAGCACTTATGGTTAAAGAGTTTGCTAATTTGGTTGGTGAGATTAAGTTGGGAAATTCCAAAGTTGAGAATAAGTGGGGGATTATTAGTAGGAAAACACAAGTGGTTATTGATGCTGTTAAAGCTTCAATTGATAATGATCTTGAGCCCGTTCAAATTCAATATTAAGTCATTTTAGTTTATTATATGTGGTTTTTATTTGCTTTACTTAGTTTTCATGTTTTAAATAAGAAAGTTTTTTGTTGCAATAGAAGCTTTAAACTTTGAATATCCATTTCCATGTTTTAAAGATTGTAATATCTAGTAATCTTCACTATTGTTATTTACTTTCAATCAAGGTTTGACGGCTAATAAGCACTTGTTAGTCATTAATTTTTGGATTATTCCTTTTTTTTAATGAATAAACAAATAAATATTAAAATAGAACTAAGAACAAGACGTGTTGAAATAAATTTGAATACAAAATAGACAAATGTTAAAAAAGAGTAACAAAAGATTAGTGTAAAAATCCTCAAACTAAAAACAAACACTTTTTAAATTCCTCTGTTAATCGCCTAAAAAAAAAGGATTAGTCGATCAAACACACGTCACTCAAATTAAATTAAATTAAATTGATCCCATTTATTATGACTTCTCAAACTCAATCAGTTAAACTGATCACCTAATTATTTAGACGTAACAGTTTGAAACTTTTTCTAATATAAAATGACAGACCTTGCTAAAGAATGCACATTCACAAAAAAATTGAGCTGCAACTACTAGTGCAAAGAATTTCATCGGACAAAGTGATGATATATTTCTCTAAGTTGTATTTGTAGAAATTTTGTTATTTAACAACCTCCATTTTAGCATTGATATTATCAAAGGAACAAATTGGTTCCAAGTTGCAACGTGGAAAGGTGATAAATTGCTTATGGAGTTCCTTTACAAAACATTATAAGCATTTTAGAGTAAATACACATTATTAATCATTGAGATTGAGTTCCACAAGTTATTGGGGGAGTTTGGGAGTGTCAATGGACTCAATATTCAGGATCTAAAAAAACATGACACCACATATCCATCTAAAATCTAAAGGCATCACGGATATTGGCTCTTTCTTTTATAAATCCAAGATTTCCACCATTTCTATTTGATGTAGTACTTAATTACTCATATTTGAATTCAATAATTTTTCTCACAAGTATCAGTCACCCACATTATTAACCATTATCCATACTAGGATCCAACTTTTGCTCCCTCCCAAGAGGCTATATCTAATTAGAAGAAAGATAAGTGGGTGGGTTCAATGGTGGGGGAGATTAACCCCTTGAAGTAAAATGAGACATGAGAGCTGGTTCAACTTCCTAAGAGAAAAGAGTCATCATTTTTAAGTAGGCGTTAAAAAGAAAATGCAATAACAGAAAAATAATGGGAAAAGTTCAAGACTCGTCTTATAAAAAAGGGGTACTCATAATAAAAAGGGATTGACTATAATGAGAATTTCTCTCTAATTGTCAAATATACTTCTATAAATGCAGTGTTAAAATTAATAGATAGTCAGGACATGTATTTGGAGAAGATGGATGAGAAGACAGCATTTCTTCACGGTAATATAGAGGAGCAAATTTACATGGAACAATCATAGAGGTTCGGTGACACTTGACATGGAAGACTGATAAGTAAATTGAAGAGGTATTTGTATGACTTAAAGTAATCTTCAAGGAAATGGTATAAGCACTTTGATACATACATGCTTCATATTGGCTACAAAAGGTGTGATATGACTGTTGTGTTTACGTTAGGAGCCTTGATGATGAATATTTTATTTTAATTTTATTGTATGTTCGATGATATGTTGATTGCTACTAATAATTATGACATATATCAATTGAAAATAAAGTTGGAAAGGAGTTTGACATGAAAGATTTAGGTGTTGCTAAGAAGATTCTTGGCATAGAAATTAACAGGGATATGATAGAAAATTATAGCTATCTCAAAAAAGCTATGTTAAAAATGTGCTAGACAAGTTTGACATAAGTAATTCAAAGGTTGTGAATTCTCCATTGGTGAATTGAATATCAATTGGTCAATGTAAAAACATAGATGTAGAAGTTGAGTATATCTCAAAGGTTCCTTTGTGATGTTGGTTGTTTAATCTATATTATGATATGCATTAGACCATATTTGGCAGAAGTTGTAACACAAGTTTGTAAGTTGATGTCTAAGTCGAGAAAGCGTCAATAAGAAGTATTCAAGTGGATTTTCAGGTACTTGAAGGGTACATCGGGTCATGGTATCATTGGACATGGTGATTTTTCAGCTGTAGGATATGTGAATCATATTGTGCTTGTGACATGGCTGATAGAAGGTCTATAAAAGAGTACGTCTTTATTTTAACAAGAGAACCTCTTTGTTGAAAATCATTGATTCAATTCATACAGACCATATCGACAATTAAAGAAAAGTACATGCGAGAAGGTGAAGCTGTCAAAGAAGCCTTATGGCTTACATGATTGGTGAGATAATTTGATGTTGAGCAAGGTAGAGTTTGGTTGCATTATGATATTCAGATTGCCATTTATTTGACAAACAATCATGTCTATCATGTCAGGACCAAGCATATTTATGTGAGGTTTCACAAGATTAAAGAGTTACTTGCATATAAACATATATTATTTGAAAATATTGGTAAGTGCCAAAGTGTAGTTATTCTTGTATATAGTTTTACGACACTTATCGTCTCTTTTTCCTCAACTTGTGCGTGAATACGTACGTTTTTGTTATAATTGTACATATTATGTATACTTAGAGTTTTTGATTCATTTATATACCGTTTGATAGTTTTCTATTCATTTTGTAGGTATTGATGCGTATTTGGAGCATGAGTAATAAAGTGTCGAAGACACCATTTCAAACGCACGATTATGAGCAATTCATCAACGAATAAGGCTCAAATCAAAGAAGAGGAAATCATCAATTTTGTTTATATTTAGTCATTGTTAAGGAAATTGATTAATCTTTCCAACGTTTCGAACCGAGCGCAAATTGGAGTTACAGTTCTTAAATTATGGAAAAAACACTAGTGTTGATTTTTTTCATGACAGCACAGACTGCGCGTAGTGCACTGCGAGTGCGCGTAGCGCGCTCTGTGACTTTGGAATTCAAAAAATCGGAGAAAAGTTAGATTTTTTTTAGGTATGGGTTGGGTATTTTTGAGTTCCAACACCATCACAACCATTTTTTTAGTAGAGAGAGCTTGAAAACAACAATGAAGCTTTTATTTTGATGATCCGGATTCAGATTACTCTTCAATCAGAGTTGACAAACCGAGAAATTTTTGATTCTTCTTCTCTTATCTCTATGTATTCTCTATTTGTTGGATTTTTTGTAAGTTTACTGTAAACCTATGTATATTTGTTACTCTATTGTTGTATAAAGTTTGATTTACAAATCTTTGTCGGTGTTTCCTTGATCTTTTTACTTAAATGCTTTGGATTTGTGTTGTTATAGACATATAGCTCATGAATCTTGATTAGGAGGATATTTGTTAGCTTTATATTCTAGAGATAGGTTTGGGGTTAACATCCACGTAATAACGGAATTTAATTCCTCTGTGTTGTTCAACTGGTTGAGACATCGTTGAAAGGGAAATATGGTTGAACTCTCATCGGTGTTGCAGAAATGCACATTGATGTGAGGGATATGTGGTGATTCTGACGAGTATTGTAAGTTAAGTGCAACAGAGTGATAGGTTTACGTTTGTGATGAGTAGTTTACATTCGTTTCAGATTAGTTTCTCCTCTCGAAAGTGCATTTATTTTCTGTTTATAATTTACTTTTCTGCACTTTACTTTAAAACCCAATTAACTCGAAATCAAAAACTAAGAATCCGTCGAACGTCAATTCTTGCTAACCAGTCCCTGTGGAGACGATAATTCTCGGATAAATATTTCCAAATCTTTTGTTGCTTGCCCTCTACCGCTTCAACAAAATGGCGTCGTTGTCAGGGATTGGTTTTGGTATTTGATAGCATTACGATAGTTTCTTTTTTTTTTAGTTTTGTAGATATCATATATATTAATACTTGTATACTTGTGTATAGTTATACATACTTCAATTTTGTTTGGTGAACTGACTAAACAAGTTGAACTCGGATTAGCTCTTTAATTACAAATCTTCACTTTTCAACTTGTTTTTTCATTTTCACCATTCCGTTTTGTAAAAATTGTGTTTTTCTTATTGTTCAAGTATGTGCACATGTGTGTTGTTTATGTATTGTTGTAAATTATATTGTATCGTAACATTTGTTCAAGTGTGTGGTTAGGATATTTTCTTTAGGTTGCATTGAGGCAAAAACATTGGCCTGTCGTGGAGGAAGTTACTACCCGAGGACAATAAATGCGTCGAACTAACGACGTAAAACAAGCGTTTGTTGGGAGCCAGTCCAACTTTTGTAAATTCTGTTTAGTTATGTAAATGAGATGTGTAGGTGATAAGTGGAGTTGCATCAGAATTACTGTCTGTTGGACTGGTTTTCTGGTTCTGGTGTAGCGCGCTTAGCGCGCCCTGCTGTGCAGAGCTAGTGAATTCTTTTTATTTTTTCACTTGGATCTCCTTTTTTCCACTTCCACCAAGGCTTTATAGTATAGTAATTAATAGTAATATTTTTAATTCTTTTTGTTGTTGTTTGAACTCAAATTTTGGCATGATCACTTGAAGTCGCATTTGGTGATTCTCCGAGTTTGATTGTTTCAACATGCCAATTATGCGGTAATGATATTGTTCAAAGTTGTACGTTGCAAGGTTCTCATTTATCGCTTTAGCATAACATGTTTATGAAAAATTTTATTTGTACACTTATCATGCCATTCATTCTTTTTTCATTACTTGCTTTTTTGATTGAATCACTTTAGTTCTCTTTTTACCCATAAATATGAGGAAGATTTTCATTGTTCATATAAGTTGGAGGCCACAATTCTTGTTTTAACTGGATTTTATTTTGCTTAATCTTTTATTTCATTTTGAGCACAACTAGCTTGACCAAATAGTTAATTCACCTTGTGAGTGTGTGATTATTTGTATCCCTTTTGAGCCTTTTGTCAATGTCCATGTTGGTTTTGCTAAATACTTGTCGATGAGTGTTTGGTTCTCCTTTTTGTATGAATGTTAATTATTTATTTTCTAGAACCCTCAACCTTGATTTTTGGTTTGAATTTTTACATTGCCTTAGAAAGTAGGGAGTATTCACACTTTCATTTTAGTTGAATTCAAGTTGGGGAGAAAAAATGGTTGCTACTTATTTGGTTGTTGCTATGAGGTTGAAAAAGAAAAAAAATGTATAAAAGAAAGAAAAGAAAAAGAAAGAAAAAAGGAGAAAAAGCATTGAAAAAGAAAAAAAGAGTATGGAATAATTGTGCAAATAAGTATTATGTTTTGGTTGGACAACTTGTGATAAAGAAGAAGTTTGATTGAGATTTTGTTGCTTGAAACTTTGTGGATTGATCACTACCTTAGATTTAAGCAAGTTTTTGTTTCGATTAGATTTAAGAATTATATTTTGTTTGTTAACCAAACCACATTAAAACCTTGAAAAGCCTTGTGATTCTTGCCTTTGTATTTTCAATATAGTTTTTGGATGAATGCATAATTTAGTCTTTTGTTTGCAATAATTTTGGATGAGTGTCAAACTCCCTCGCTTTTGCGTGTTTTTCATCTATTGATGAATTTTGCTATGTGTGATTCATGATGTGAACTTTTATTGTTTTAGAATGATTAGCATGACTTTTGTACTTAGTAATTGTTTTGTTTATATATTGTTTTTGTAGGATTGTGGTAAGTATTTATCTTATTATGCGTTTTTGTTTGAACCATACATTTGTCTTCCGTTTTAAAAACTAGTTGATTCACGATTCTTTCAGTTATTACTTTTGATTTTTTGAGTTATTTGATTTTTGTTTAAGGACAAACAAGTTTAAGTTGGAGAGAGTTAGATAAGTGTCAAAGTGTAGTTATTCTTATATATAGTTTTACGGCATTTATCATCATATTTTCCTCAACTTGTGCGTGAATGTGTACGTTTTCGTTATAATTATACATATTATTTATTCTTAGAGTTTTTTATTTATTTATTTACCGTTTGATAGTTTTCTATTCATTTTGTAGGTATTGATGCGTATTTGGAGCATGAGCAATAAAGTGTCAAAGACACCGCTTCAAATGTGCGATTTTGAGTAATTCATCAACGAATAAGGCTCAAATAAAAGAATTGGTAATCATAAATTTTGTTGATATTTAGTCATTATTAGATAGGAAACTGAATAAGCTTTCCAAAGCTTCGAACCAGGCACAAATCGGAGTTACGAGTCTCAAGTTATGGCAAAAAAACTAGTGCTGATTTTTTTTCATGACAACACAGACTGCGCGCAGCGTCCTCTGAGTGCACGTAGCGCACCCTGTAACTTTGGAATTCAATAAATCGGGGAAAATTAGATTTTTTAGGTATGTGTTGGGTATTTTTTTAGTTCCAACACCATCACAACTATTTTTTAGTAGAGAGAGCTTGTAAACAACAATGAAGCTTTCATTTTGATGATCCAGAATCGGATTGCTCATCAATCAGAGTTGACAAACTGGGAGATTTGTGATTCTTCTTCTCTTATCTCTATGTATTCTCTATTTGTTGGATTTTTTTGTCAGTTTACTCTAAATCCATGTATATTTGTTACTCTATTGTTGTATAAAGTTTGCTTTACAATTCTTTGTCGGGGTTTCCTTAATCGTTTTGCTTAAATACTTTGGATTTGTGTTGTTATAGACATATAGCTCATGAATCTTGATTAGGGGGATATATGTTAGCTTTATATTCTAGAGATAGTTTTTGGGTTAACATCCACATAATATCGGAGTTTAATGCCTCTTTGTTGTTCGACCAGTTGATACATCGTCGAAAGAGCAACATGGTTGAACTCTTGTCGGTGTTGCAGAAAGGGAAATTGATGTGAGGGATATGTGGTGATTCTGACGAGTATTTTAAGTTGAGTGCAATGGAGTGATAGGTTTAATTTTGTGACGAGTATTTTACATTCGTGCGAATTAGTTTCTCCTCTCGAAAGTGCATTTATGTTCTGTTTATAATTTACTTTTTCGCACTTTACTTTAAAACCCATTTAACTCGAACTCAAGAACTAAGAATCTGTAGAACGACAATTCTTTCCAACCAATCCCTGTGGAGACGATAAATTCCCGAATAAATATTTCCAAATCTTTTGTTGCTTGCCCTCTATCGTTTCAACAAAATGGCGTCGTTGCCGGGGATTGATTTTTGTATTTGATAGCATTACGATAGTTTTTCTTTTGTTTTTGAATTTTGTAGATATCGTATATATTGATACTTGTATACTTGTGTATAGTTATACATACTTTAATTTTCCCGCTTGAACCTCAAAGAACCTCAAAGTATACTTGTGTATACTTGTGTATAGTTAAAACTTTTTCTTTTCCTTCAAACTCACTTCTATCATCTCATTATCACACTTCTTTTCTCTCTCCTTCTTTTATTATTCAATAAAATTAAATTTAGGCTTAATTGCAACTTTAGTCCCCCTATTTTGTTCTTTTCTTGATTTTGATACCTCTATTTTAAAAACTACTATTTTAGTCCCTTTTTTACGTTTTTTGTGCAATTTCCGTCCCCCTATTTTGCTTTTTTCTGCAAAATTAGTACCTATTGTTGTTCCTTTTTCAACATAAAACTCAAAAGGGGACCAAAACCGTGGTTTTAAAAATAGAGGGACCAAAATAAAAAAAATAATAAAATAGGGGGACCAAAGTTGCAATTAAGCCTTAAATTTATATAATTATCGTTTATTTTATAATGAGTTAATTCATTTTAAATTTCAAATTCACATGTGTAATCAAAATCTATCATTATTTCACGGGTCACTATCACTGCAATACATTTTTTTATTTTAATTAGCAAACTATTTATAAATGTTTATAGTTATTAATAATATTTTTTAAATATTTATAGTTATTAAACATAATGGATTTGAAAATATTTGTTGTTTGCTACATATTTATTGGTACTCTAAATTCTCAATATTGTAAATAATCGTATTTAAAAAATTTTCTACATATATGAAAGAGCAATGCTATTTAGCCCGGAAGAATTAATTAAGAATACTCGTCCTGCCTATTAAAATAGTTGTTGGCATATTGACATGGACTTGGAATAACCCTTAATTAAATTTTTTATCTGCTTAGTTTATGTTTTATTTTTAATAATCAAAATAATATTATTTCACGGGTCACTATCACCGTAATATCTTTTTTATTTCACGGGTCACTATCACCGCAATGCTTAGATTATAGTTATTAGTAAAAATTTTAAATATTTATAGTGATTAAACATATATCAGATTTATCATGTTCGTGATTTCCTACATATTTATTTTTAAGTATTTGCAGTTATTAATGATTTTATAATAAGAATTATATATTAGTATAGTAACAATCAAGTCTTATCAAATAATTTAAACTATGAATGAACTTACTTGTGCGGACGCACGAGTCTTCTACTAGTTGTATATGTAAAACATCAAAATAACAATTATAAAGGAATGAAGGGAATATATCTTAAATTTTTACCTGCATTAATTATTTTGTAGTCACATTATTGCCCCCCACATATTCTATTAAAAACAAGCTATCTCTATATATTTTAATCTTATCATCCTCAAGCCAACTTATTGCGCCTAACTTCATTTTAGGTTTTGTTGCACCCAACTTGTTTACCAACTTCATTTTAGTAAGTATTTATTTAGTTTTATTATATAGTCTCCATAGGGATTAGTGCTATTGAATTGTCGTTCGACAATTTTTCGCGTTTATGAGTTTGGATTAAAATGGGTTTGAAATGGTAAATGCGGGAATTAAACATATGAACATAAAAAGAATTTCATTCTTCGGAAAGGATAGAACTCTCAGGATTAAATTTCACATACCCGTTAAATACTTAAACTCATCACTCAGTAGTACTCAACCTAAATCACTCGTCAATATCATCACGTATCACTCACATAGAGGTTATGTCTAACGCCAAATTAGACATAAATCGTTTTGCTTGCATCGATGATTTCTCAACACAACACAAACAACACGTAGGCAATAAGAGTTGATACTCACATGATTATTAAGCCTAAATCTATCTCTAGAGTCCAAGACCAATAGATGTTCATCCTAAATCCGGATTCGAACCCTATATGTTTATAGCAACTTAAACCTAAATAAAGAAAGCAATCACCAACATTAATTTGTAAAGAAAGAATCATACAACACCATGAGTAATCAATATACATATAAATAAAACATACTTACAAACAAAACCCCAAAAAATAGAAGTTTGGAAAGAGATGAAATGAAGAAGAAACCAAATCTTTCGCGGTGTCAATCACGATCAACCAAGCTCCCGACCCTGAATCATCCGATTACAAGCCACAAATGTTGTTTTCTAAGCTATAAGCTACCAAGAATGAAGTTTGATGAGTTGGGAACAAATACCCCAAAACATAACCTAAAATAAAATCTGTTTTTACCCCTTATCCAAACACAAACCTCGTACCCAAATATCAATCTCCAAATCGCGCTTGGTAACACTTCGATCACTACCTCTTCGTCACAACAATGATTCTCATGAACATAAACACATTATAGTTCTTACCAGTTTTGCAATAATCAACGACTCAATGCAGTATTTTGGCGCATCACACTTATTCCAACAGTCCATCAATCCAAATATCAAGATAACTCCACTTCACAGTCTTCTGACATATCGTCCTTTACTTCTTACAAGTCGTATAACAACAATGCAATGCAATGCTTCCGATGCGCAACTCTGATAATTTTTCTTTAAGTCACTGCCTTGTTAAAACTCCGTCAACTGTATGGTTCACAAATTATCAATCCAACACAGACTTTCCTTAATACTCATTTTCACATCCTTGTTTCACTTGTTACCTCTAAATCCTTCACCTTGCGACATTCGCTTGCACAAAACTCACTACTCTGAATTGTTCATTTCTTCCGACTCTTACTCAACCACTCCTCTTATCAAAATACACAAACTGGTGAGCGACTACCTCCGCGATGTTACATCAATAATCTTTCTCTACTATTAAGATAGCAAGACAGATCTATAACATTCAGTACAATTGTCATCTACCATTAACAATGGATTGAGGGTGATCAGTTCCCCAATTTGTCAATTAGTATTCGACAACCATAGTGGAGTATAAATCGTCGTTACTTCGTAATAGCGTCATCTCCGAATTTTCACTCAAATCCATTAACACGTCATAATCCAATGATTCACCTTGGGTTTTTACAATACCCATAACTTCCTACTCGTTATATCTTGTCGATGAGACACCAACGTCCAAGCATCGACCACATCCGACAGTTACTTATGCGAGTCCAACATAAAGTCTACTGCAACTTTATCACCTTAACACTTGTCAAACACCGGCATCAGACGCAAAGGCTAAACACATCGACAAGCTCTCAGTCCTCAACCGTGCTGAACATTGTCACCCTCTAACTTCTGTCTCCCAAAATTATCCTTAACTTCACATTGTCTTCGACTCTGGTTAACATCCAAAACTCTCAACAACACTTGCATCGTCGCTTGTCGATAACATACCTGACCATCCCTTACAACGGAAACATCTTCGAGAAGCAAAACTTCTCCCCCACTTAGAATCAAACCAATTCCTGCAACAAAACAAACAAGTACGGACAGTGTTTCACACACGTGTCGTGTACTAAAGACTAAAACACTGACAGCATTCAACTGTCGCACAACTCAACAGACTCGACAACTTGGCCGGACGGACCAACCAGGCTATGATACCACTAATGTAACACCCCATTTCTACCCGACAAATATATATAAATCAGAGTTTTCAAAATTTCTCAATAAACAAATGAGGCGTCACATAATAAAAACAAAACAAATCAACTCGTCGCATAAAGCGGATACATAGCACCTTTGAAACAGAATAACTTATTTTATTAAAACACAGCGGAATCACTTAAACAAGTATTCAATAAAATATCTTCAGTTAACTTATCATTTTGTTCAACCAAGATAACACAATTAAACAACAACATCATGAATGACATAAATCGTTCCCCCCAGAGTGCTACGTATCAGAGCGACAACCGACTCGAGTAACGGCAACTAAATCTTCATACTTGAATACCTGCACGTTACCAATATAAAGACAACGACGAAACAAGAGAAAAGGGTGAGATATCAAATCATATAAGTGGGCGCATGATAAATTGTATATTAGGATTCAGGCATATAAAATCATTACATCGCAAGTATCAACAGTTACCATACACATCATACTTCCACAGTTCATTAATCTCTCATACTTTTCATCGCACAACAAGTCATAATTATGTAAATAGTATCATCCAATAAATTTCACATATTCAAGTATGCACGAAGTTCAATCGTATAATAATCACCGGATTCAATACTATTATTCCAAATATATACACAATCCATCATTATCACATATTCTCGCATTTAACCAATTACGTATTCAAACATCACCCCTTCTCAATTATCAACTAATACAATTATCACTACAACACCAAGTGTACATAATCAATTACCAAACTCATACACATAGCATCACAACATCAATGCACATAATCAATTGTTCACTCGTACACTTATCACAACAACATAATGCACATAATCAATTATCACAATCATGCACATATCATGACAACATAATGCACATAGTCAACTATCACATAACTCTAATGTGACTCAATGAAACATGTGACACTATGCATGTGGTACCAATGTGAAATTCTAAGTTTCACCGGCCTCCGATTCATATCTCTAGAATCTAAGCCACACTTCCGATCCGGACAAGACCAAAGTCCACCAATTGTAAACATATAGTTTACGGCTTCCGATTCACTCTAGAATCCAAGCCCGCTTGTGTTTCAAAGCAAATCCACCTATGTTTCAAGACACACTATGATATGAATGTATGTACAATATCACAAATATATGCAATTAAGATCATCTCTACCATCTTAACTTTCCGCATATCACAATAATTCAACTCTATGAATTATCCACCAATTGTACACAACATTCGCAACACACACATCATTAACATATAAGAGGCCAATTAATCAATTACGATTCACACAATCCAATTAACACTAGTAATCATACTATCTCATGTTAATTCTTATTTTTGCCAATTATACATAAACACACACTTTCAACATCAAGCAATTAATCATTAATTTAATGCTAACTAACTAACCACAAAGAATCAATATTAGTACAACATCATGACATATACATATTTTATCCTCAACATACATATTCAAGCCAAAACACAATTACGGATGAATCCTCAAAATACCGTAATTTACCGACAAACCGAATAATTGATCCAACTTCAAGTATATTCCAATCAATTAAACTCATTGCAATTAATTTAACTATTAATTTAACCAATTAATATCAAACTATATTAATTTAATTCACTTCAATTTCTACTCCATTTCCAATTTCTAGCATTCTATTGCTCAAAACCATTTTTATTGAAAAGAATATCACGCTAGCTTTCTAACGCCTTGAACGGAGACTCAAACGGAGTTACGGTTCAAAAGATATGAATTGTTAAAGTTCCAATAAAAAAACAAACACCGACGTTATACACTAACAACTCTAAACATGTCAGAATTACTCAAAACAAATAAAAATATGACTCTTAATAATTCAAAACAACTCTGACAACTTATTGTTGACTCTAACAACTCTATTGACAACTCTAACAACTCTATTGACAATTCTATTAAATTATTATAATTTATTTATAAAGAATATTTAAACCAAACACAATTTCAGTCGATTCGTGAAATATCACAATTTCAACAAAGTAACACCACCACGTTAATGTACTAATTAAACTTAGCTACCACGTAAATTTCCATTAAATTCCGGGCAACTAATTATACCGCTGAATTCGGCTATTTCGATCAAACGGGACTATTTTGTATTATATAAATTACTACTGTTATTTAATAGGTTCCAAAACATGACTCTTATAGTAAAATAATTGTTTAACTTAAATGTACTAATTATTTTCATTACTCATAAATAAATGTTAAACTTAATATACTGCACCTATGTATATACATAACAGAACACTAATGAAAGTTGTCGGACGTCCAAGCCAAGACTATGCCAGCCATCAGTACAAGCCACAAGGGGCTTCCGTCCATCCTGATGTTTTTGTTCTTCTCATTTTCACGCACAGCAATAAACAGAAACAGCAGACAAGAAATACAGCATTATATTATGCAATCAATTCAATCCCCAATTCTATGTAAAATCAATAAACAACAACAACAAACATGCTTCCTATTTACGGAACAGGAAGTTCAAACAATTAACAAGAACATATACGGTTTCTAGCGACATTAACACAAGCAAAGGTAATAAATTTACACACCCAATTCCCCACATACAAATTGTTCATGAGCCCCATTATAGGAAGAGAATTCCACCCTTACCTTACTCAATTTGAAGCAACTTGTTGGGTCTCCGATTGCTCTTCCGATTTGGCACCATGGATGGAAATCTTCAAGCTCATTCCTCTTCTCCAAGACTTGTCTCTTTCTCTTCTATTCTTGTTTTCTCCAAAAATGACAACTACTCTTCATAACTCTAAAACCCTAGTTTATCACTTGCAATTGAGCTTAGTCTTTCACTTCTTTTTCACAAACTAATTTAGGCCCAATAAGAATAATAACTCAAAATAACAATGTATCACTTTAAATAATATTCCACCGATATAATAATTCCGACTTATAAATAATATTATTCTTAATATTATTTTCCGACATCAATTTAATAATTCCAAATGTGCCCTTAAATAACACTGATAATTCAAATTCGACTAAATCGAATATTTTCGGTCTAATCTTAATTACTCAGAAAATTCCCAAAACTTCAAATATTATTCCAATAATATTTCTAATACTGAAAATATCAAAACTCTTGATTAAATATCAATCCGCTATCCCGAATTAATATCGACTAAATCGTCTCAAAATACGAAAACTTCACTAAACGCTCTGAACGTCTAAATTAAGCGAATAATCGAATTTCCGGGCGTTACAAACTACACCAGAAGCGAACAACAAAAATTCAGCATTGTTTTCGCCATAACTTGAGAATCGAGCTCCGATTTGCGCATGATTTGAAGCGTTGTAAAGCTTATTCAATGCTCTTTATAACAATGACTAAATATCAATGAAATTGATGATTTCTTATTCTTTGATTTTGAGCCTTATTCGTTGATGAGTTGCTCAAAATCGCGCTTAGAAGCCGTGTTTTCGACATTTTATTGATTAAACATCCAAATACGCCTAATACCTACAAAATGAATTGTAAAATATCAAATGGTACACAAATAAACTAAAACTAGATTAAATACAAAAGTGTATATATTTACACAATAAGCACAAATATACACAAAAGTTTAGGCAAAACAAACGATAAGTGCTGCAAAATTGAATATAGAAATAACTACAAAATGGCACTTTTCATGTATACGTGTGACAAATTTAGGATTTAACTATTAAGGAATCGGTCAATATAAGAATCTATATGATGTAAATAGTAAAAAAGTAAGGTGTTGATATTTTATTCATGATTATCGTTGTTATCTTTGTTCTTACCAATTAAATGCATTGATTAAAATTGTTATTGAAAAATAATTTTTGAATCTTGATCAAAGATAACCTATGTTACACTTTAATTTCTAGATATAAAATTAGGTTTAAATACTCACTCTAAAGTATCAAATATTCATGTTACCCGATTGTTTAATAGATTGAGAAATCATCGATTAAACAATCTGGTATAAATCTCGTCAGGATTTAGATATAAATCCTGTTGTGAGTGATACATGAGGATAATAATGAATACTTTCGTTTTATACAAAATTAATCAATGAATTACATACGAAGTCCGTGGATGAACACCAATCCCAACAAGTTCTCTTACCGGCGAAACTCTTTTCATTAAAATACTGTATTATATTTAGTTCATTACAATTGATTCTAATTACCAATTTGATTACACAATCCTAAGTTGGGCCTTATCAAACTATATCTTGATCACACAACAAAAATGATCATGTGTAATTATTGTATGTATGCAATGAGAGAGGATAAATTTAATGAAAATTTTTGTATATTTTTTGTTTCAATCAATTTTAAATGATGGATGAATGAGTATATATATATATATATATATATATATATATATATATATATATATATAGGGGACGACTCATGTGAGAACACTTGGTTATTATGAGAAATGAGAACAATGAATCACGACCATTAAATTTTGATTTTGTTGATTTTAATGGACTGGATTGGTTTCTCTTTCTAGGATCCTTAATATTTATTTTAAATCAACATAGAAAGAGAAACCAATCCAGTTCATTAAAATCAACAAAATCAAAATTTAATGGTCATGATTCATTGTTCTCATTTCTCATAATAACCAAGTGTTCTCACATGAGTCGTCCCCTATATATATATATATATATATATATATATATATATATATATATATATATATATATATATATATATATATATATATATATATATATATATGTATGTATGTATATGTATATATGTGTGTGTGTGCGCGCGCGTGCACGCACACTACAATAAAAAGGCTGTATAGCCACGTAATATAGTGACGTGAAAATCACGTGAGTAATAAAAGCTAGTTGCGACGTGAATATCACGTCACTACTAATTTTAATATTAAAATATCAAGCATAACGTAAATATTGGGTCTGTCAGAAATTGCTTTTTTAAAAAGATAGTTGTGACGTGAAAATCACGTCGCAACAATAAAATTAAAAAAAAAATTAAATAGGTCTGACCTGTACAGTCTTTATTGCAGTGAGAGAATTTAATTATTACCGTTGGGCAGTAGTGACGTGTATTTCACATCGCTAAAAGGCACGTATTACCACGCAAGTCAGTCACAGTTGGCATGTGCAGTGAGAGAATCAGATACTATACCGTTAGGTAGGTTGCGACGTGAATTTCACGTGGCAATGTTGCGAAGTGAAATTCACGTCGCTAAAGGTGTTATACGTACACGCTTTACCCTTCTCTCCCCCAGACCCTTACCTTAACAAATTTTGCAGAAAACCCATTTTCTGTTTTCTCTTCCAAACACCTTGCTCTTTTGTTCAAAGCCATTTTCAAACTTGCTCATTTTCATACCCATTTTCAAACTTGCTCTTTTGAATCATAAGGTAAATTGCATCTGTATTGATTTAGAACTTTGATTTAGAGTCATTTGTATTTATATAATGTTAATTTCTGTATTTTTTTTTTTTTTGATTTTGAAGGGAGAAGAAGGAGAAGAAGAAGGAGTGGATTAGAGAAAACGTATATTTTTTTCGAAATTTTTTTATTTGATTTTTGTTTAAATTTTTATAATTTAGGTTTGTTAGGTTTATTAGATTTTTATATAATATATTTATTATGAAAATTTTAATTTTATTTCTTATTTTGTTCATAAGCCAAACCATGATATACCCAAGACTGATTAAAACTATGAACCACCATATTCCAATTTGAGAAATCTTTTGTATTGAAGAAAAAGGTCTACTCCCTTCTAAGTTCATGATGTCCACTTCTTCTCTTTTCCTCTCATGCATATATAAAAATGTTGTATATATACACTACAAGTTTAAATAAAATATATATTATAAATTTAAAAAATGAATATGTTATTTTTAACTTTAGAAAATAGATTATTATATAACTTTAGAAAATAGTATATATATAGTATTTTGTTTAAAACTGTTATTTATAACTTAAAAAAAAAAGATTACTATATATATAGGTTTAAAAAATATTTATTATATGCTTATATGATTATATATGTTTATTTTATATGGTTATACATATTATGTATATTTTTAATAAAAAATACCATTTTTTAAATAAAATATATATCATAAGTTTAAAAAATGAATATGTTATTTATAACTTTAGAAAATAGATTATTATATAACTTTAGAGAATAGTATATATATATATATATATATATATATATATATATATATATATATATATATATATATATATATATATATATATATATATATATATATATATATATATATATATATATATATATATATATAGTATTAAGTAGTATTTTGTTTAAAAAATATTTATTATATGTATATATATATATTATATAACTTAAAAATGATTATGTATGTTTATTTTATATGGTTATATATATTAGTTTGAAGTGTTATTTTGTTTTAAAAAAATAATATAATAGTAGGATAGTGTGAAGTAGTATTTTGTTTAAAAAATATTTATTATATGTTTATTTTATATGGTTATATATATTTTTGTGAAGTAGTATTTTATATGGTTATATATATATATATATTTGTGTGAAGTATATGTTTAAAGAAAATAATATTGTAGTAGGTTGTATATTTATTGTATTTTGTTAAAAAAAAAGTATGATAATAACTTTCATAGAAGTCACATGATACAATTTCAAATGTATTAATTATGAGTAAATAAGATTTATGAATAGAGAAATTTGCAATATAGAGTAAGTATTGTGAGTTTTAGTGTATTAATTGGGAATGAGTATATTTTATTAATAGGGACCGTTATAAATATTATACTATAGTGTAATAATATCATAACACTTAAAAAAGAAAAAATAATCGGACTAAATAGTCATGAATAATTTTAAATCTTAATTAATAATTAATAGTAATCGCATGTTCATTTGTTACGAAAAGTGGGAGGAAATTAGTTTTAGTAAGAATCAGTCACTATTGCTCATTTAATAATCATTAAAATAAAATTAAAGGTTAATTTGATCATTCCTTTTATGTGTTACAATTAATGAATGCTTTATTTAGTATATAAGATTCAATAGTTTTTAATTTTAATCATTTGGTTGTTTACATTCCTTTTACCGTTATAATTTTTTTACTAATCTTTGAGATAAAAAACATTTATATAGGAGTGTGTTAATACAAAATCGTTGTTATCAATTCAATTAAATATATCTTATTAATTAATATTTATTTGTATATGAAAAAATGTGTGTTATTAATTGATATTTATAAAACTTAATGATTACATAAATAGTTATATGGAAAAGTATATATAGTATTAAGTAGTATTTTGTTTTAAAAATATTTATTATAGTGTGAAGTAGTATTTTGTTTAAAAAATATTTATTGTATGTTTATATGGTTATATGTGTTTATTTTATTTATTTTATTTATATATGTATGTAATTAAATGTTAATAATAGTTACTAAAAAGAGAATGGTTGAATATATGTGCAGTATGAAATATTATTTGTATTATCGTAGTTGGATGTACGATAGAGTGGAACCAGAAAGACGTGCACTTAAACCCAATTTTATAGAAGGAGTTAACGGGTTTATCACGAACATAAATTGTTGATTTAGTTTAATTTTTATTTTGTTGTTATAACTTTTGATTTTGAATTTGTGTAAACTATTAATTAAATTATAATTACATTATTTAGTAATATTAGATTTATAATTTTACTTTCTTAATTTTAATATTAAATTTATATTTAGTTTATTGAATTAATTTATAAATTTTATTAATTAATTTGATTATATATATATATATATATATATATATATATATATATATATATATATATATAATATTTGGTTTTTAAAAAAAAAATATTAGTGACGTGATTTCCATGTCACTAAGTAGTGACATGTAAATCACGTCGCAACTTCACAAACATAAATGCGCTTTTACAACTCTCTAGGCAAATCACGTCACTAATAAAGATGCTTTTACTGACTCACTACTGCTGCGCCTGCTCTGAATTGAAAAGCATTAAACTCTGGTCCAAATGTTGCGACGTGATTTTCACTTCACTAATTAGTGAAGTGAAAATCACGTCACTAAAAGTTGCCACCTTGCCTCCTGCGACGTGAATGACCACGTCGCAAATAATGATTTGTGAAGTGTTTTTTCTGTTTGTGGCGTGAAAATCACGTCACTACTGAGCTCTTTTTTTTTTGTAGTGGCACTTGCGTGTGTGTGCGTGTGAGGTAAAAGAATGAAATAGAAAAATCAGAATTTCAAAATTACAAATTTGGACATTTTTTAACAGAGGGAGTCGACTCCCAAAAGGCATAAACAAGGTAATTGAAAAACACTACAAAAGGAGTCGACCCACAACTCGAGGGAGTCGACCCGTTCGTGTTGTGCATCGACTCATAGCATATGTGTGTCGACCCATTTGTGTTGTGCGTCGACTCATAGCTTTCAGTAGGAGTCGATCCATAGCTTGAGGGAATCAACTACTTAGTGATGTGTGTCGACTCCAAATGTCTTATGTGTCGACCCATTTTTTACAGAACCAATATTTTTTCCATTTTTCTTTAGAGGGAGGCGACTCTGAACCCGGATGAGTTGACTCCAAACATGTTTTTCATGAAAATGATATTTTTGACATTTTTAATTGGTCCAAATGATTTTAAATGTTCTATAAGTGTCATAAGATGAGAATGAAACCTAGACATAGAAAGATAGGGTCCAATGTATAAATACTATATATTTTCTAGTTTTGACATGATTCAAAACATCTAAGAGAGGATATTTCACTCAAAAGATACTTTGTCACTTGCACAAGAAAGAAAATGAGATAGGACTACCAAATGCGTTGTTATTTGTTGAACTTTATTGACGCTGGAGAGGCTCCTCATGTTAGTGATCACTTGGAATTGATTAGGGTTCACATTGATCCCCGTTATGGTCAACATAAATCCCAAGAACTTGCCCGTTTGAACCCTAAAGGAGTTGTTGGCAGGGTTGAAACACATGTTATACCTTCTAATTGAGTCCAATATGTCTTCCAAATCTCTACAGTGACTTCCTTATTTAGAGGTATTCAAAATCATATTATCGATGTAGAACTCTAGATTACACCCTATTTGGCCAAATAATACTGCATCCATTAGCCTTTGGTAACTAGCGTATGCTTTCTTTAATTTGAATGGTGTAACACTTGAGGCCAACGAGGGCGAGGAGTGGTCGTTGGTGCATAATGTATGACAATGAGCGGCTCCTTGCAGCTTCTAGGCAAAAATAAAATTCACATCAAAATGAGAGGGATCGTGACGCTGTGCAGATATGCTACTGAATGGTTGAAGGAATGCTTATTAGGATTGATTGGCACTACATATACCAACAAGAAACATCTTCTTTTTGGTAGCCTAACTAATAAGAGCTCCATAGTTAAGCGTGCTTGATTTAGAGTAGTATTTGGATGAGTGACCTTATAAAAAATTTCTTAAAAAACGTGTGAATGAGGACAAAATATGCTGAAAAAACCCGTTTTAATTTGTGGGGTGAGTTGGTAATCCATACTAATAATTTTTATGGTCCTTAGTATATATAAAAAGTCCAAATAACAATTATAATTGGTATATGTAAAAAGTCAAAATAACAATTATTAAAAAATGAAAGGAATGTCTCTTAAATTTTTATCTGCATTAATTATTTTTTAGTCACATTATTGCCCACCACATATTCTATTAAAAACAAGCTATCTCTATATATTTTAATCTTCTCATCCTCAAAACAACTATTAAAGCCACACTCAAAGTTCACTCTTCCAACAAAGAAAATGGCAAAACAAGAAACAAAACCAATAAGATTTGGAATCCTAGGTTGTGCAGAAATAGCTAGAAAAGTTTCAAGAGCCATAATCCTCTCACCAAACGCAACTCTCTACGCAATTGGAAGCCGTTCATTAGAAAAAGCAAAAACGTTTGCAGCTTCAAACAATTTCCCTTCTCATGCAAGAGTATACGGCTCATACGACGCCGTTTTAGACGATCCGAACGTCGATGCTGTCTACGTGCCGCTTCCGACTAGCTTGCACCTTCACTGGGCAGTGCTTGCTGCTCAGAAGAAGAAGCACTTGTTGCTTGAGAAACCAGTTGCTCTTAACGTTGGGGAGCTTGATAAGATTTTGGAAGCTTGTGAAGCTAATGGGGTGCAGTATATGGATGCTACTATGTGGATGCATCATCCTAGGACTGCAAAAATGTTTCAGTTTTTGTCTGATCCTAATTTGTTTGGTTCTCTCCAATCGGTATAATATTCTATCCTCTCTCTCATATATTAATTGTTTTAATATATCTCAATTTGATATATTAATTGTTTTAATCGATCTCAAATCTCAAGTCGATGTCATTGAAATTGAGAGGTATTGTCCGGATGTTTGCGATGCAATTAAAAATAAAGTAATTTTGAGATAAAAATTCATCTAGTTGAAAGATAAAATTATTTGTGGTTCTATATTTAGTTTTTTATTATTAAATAAAAAATTTGATTTGATATAATTCAATTTCATTTGATTTAATTTGCATCGATTTTTTAATATATTAATTTTATCAAAATACTAAAAAAATAGATTTAATTTAATATATAACATAATATAATAAAAAGTAATATTACAAAATCAAAATAATCGAGACACTTAAAATTTTTAAATAAATAAAATAAATAAATATTATTAAAAAAAAGTAAGTTTTTGTTAAAAAAAATTATAAGTGAGTATGTGGAAAATTCTCATATTGATTAAAAATGTAGAGATTTGAGAACTTATAAGTGGGATAACTTTCTCACCTACCACCTTAAAATTTTGGGTGAATATATAATATATAAGATGTATAATTCAAAAATAAAAAATTATAAGTTTCAAAATAGAAAATACTTCTCGTTTGACCCTCTGAATTGCGCCAATAGTTTCAACGCAATATCTCATACCTATAAAACATAAATAAATATTAAAATATACCCATGCTGTCAAGTTGGAATCCGTTCGGAAAAATTAATCTAAAATTTAAGCCAAATTGGACGGTTTTCATAAAATGACCTCTAAACAATTTCAATAATATTCAGTTTTTTGAATCGGTCTACAATTTTCATTTTATTTAAATTGATTTAGATTTGAATACTCTATTTTCTACTGATTTAAATAGACTTTCCTTAGTATGGTTAATCATATCTTGTATCATTACAGGTCCATGCGACTTTTTCATACGGCGTAACTCCATATTTTCTAGAAAACGACATTCGTGTGAGACCAGATCTTGATGCACTAGGGGCACTTGGTGACACAGGTTGGTATTGCATTAGAGCAATTTTATGGGCATCAAATTACGAATTACCCAAAACAGCAAAAGCATTGCACAAACCAAAATATAACGAATTAGGGGTAATTTTGTCATGTGAGGCTTCTTTGTTATGGGAAGATAACCGAGTAGCAACTTTCTTTTGTTCCTTTTTATCAAACATGACTATGGATATAATAGCAATAGGGACAAAAGGGTCATTGCGAGTTCATGATTATGTTATACCTAATGAAGAGAACGAGGCTTTATTTAGAACAAGTTCAAATTCTGATTTTGATCATCTTTCTATTGGTTGGAGTCCTAAACCAAAGGAAACTGCTGTTAAAAGTGATATTCCACAAGAAGCACTTATGATTAAGGAGTTTGCTAATTTGGTTAATGAGATTAAGTTGGGAAATTCTAAAGTTGAGAATAAGTGGGGAATTATTAGTAGAAAAACACAAGTGATTATTGATGCTGTTAAAGCTTCAATTGATAATGGTCTTGAGCCAGTTCAAATTAAGTCATTATAGTTTATTATAAGTGCGGTTTTTATTTGTTTAATTTAGTTTTCATGTTTTAAATAAGAAAGTTTCTTGTTGCAATAGAAGCTTTAAAGTTGGAATATCCATTTCCATGTTTTAAAGATTGTAATATCTTATAATGTTTATTATTGTTATTTACTTTCAATCAAGGTTTGAATGCTGATAAGCTATTCTGAGTCATTAAGTTTTAGATTATTCCTTCTTCATTAAAAAAAACTAAATAAGTAAATATATTAAAATAGAACTAAGAACAAGACGTGTCGAAATAAATTCGAATACAAAATAGACAAATATTAAAAAAAGTAAATATCCTCAAACTAAAAACAAACACCTTTTAAATTTCTCGGTTAAGCGCCTAAACAAAGAGGATGAATCGACCAAACACACGTCAACCAAATTAAATTAATTTCATCATACTTACTATGACCTCTCAAACTCAATCAGTTGAACTGAAATTTATGATCACCTAATTGATTAGGCATAACAATCTAAAATGTTGTCCAATCTAATATAAATTGACATGCCTTGCTAAAGAATTCAATTTCAAAAAAAAAAATTGAGCTGCAACCACTAGTGCAAAGAATTTCACCGGAAATAGTGATGATATATTTCTCTAAGTTGTCTCTGTAGAAATTTTGTTATTTAACAACCTCCATTTTACCAGTGATATTTTCAAAGGTACGAATTCGTTCAAAGTTGCAACGTGGAGAGATGATAAATTGCTTATGGAGTTTCTTTATAAAACATTATAAGCATTTTAGACTCAATACACATTATTAATCATTGAGTTTTAGTTCCACAAGTTATTGGGGGAGTCACGGAGTGTCAATGGACTCGATGTTGAGGATCCAAAATACTTTGACACCATATATCCACCTAAAATCTTAAGGCATCATGTATATGGGTTCTTTCTTTTATAAATACAACATTTCCACCATTTCTATTTGATGTAGTACTTAATCACTCATAGTTGAATTCAACAATTTTTCTCACAAGTGGGAGTCACCCACAATATTAGCCACTATTCATAATAGGATCCAACTTTCTCTCCCTCCCGAGAGGTTATAGCTAATTAGAAGAAAGATAAATTGATGGTTTCAATGGTGGGGGAGATTAAATCCTTGAAGTAAAAGAGACATGGGAGTTTGTTCAACTTCCTAAAAGAAAAGAGTCATCGGTTGTAAATGGATGTTAAAGAGGAAATGGAATAATAAAAAAAGAATGGGAAAAGTTCAAGACTCGTCTTGTAGAAAAATGGTACTCATAATAGAAAGGGATTGACTATAATGTGAATTTGTCTCTGATTTTCAAATATACTTCTATTAGTGCAATGTTAGACTTAATAGATAGTCATGACATGCATTTAGAAAAGATGGATGAGAAAGCAACATTTCTTCACGGTAATATCGATGAGCAACTTTACATGAAACAACCATAAAGGTTCAATGACACTCGACATGAAATACTAGCATGTAAATTGAAGATGTTTTTTTATAGCTTAAAGTAATATCCAAGGCAATGGTATAAGCACTTGGATACATACATGCTTCAGATTGGCTACAAAAGGCGTGATATGACTGTTGTGTTTATGTTATGAGCCTTGATCATGACTCTTTTATTTTGATGTTATTGTATGTTCGATGATATGTTGATTGCTACTAATCATTATGACATATATCAACTGAAAATCATGTTGGAAAAGGAGTTTGACATGAAAGATTTAGGTGTTTTTAAAAAGATTCTTGGCATAGAAATTAACAGGATACGATAGAAGATTATAGCTATCTCAAAAAAGTTATGTTAAAAATGTGGTAGACAAGTTTAACATGAGTAATTCAAAGGTTATGAATACTCCATTGGTGAATCAACTCTCGTTGGATCATTGTAATAAGATAGATGTAAAAGTTGAGTATATCCTAAAGGTTCCTTAGTGATGTTAGTTGTTTAATCTATATTATGGTATGAACTAGACCAAATTTGGCACAAGTTATAACGCAAGTTTGTAAGTTGATGTCCAAATCGGGGAAGTTTCAATGGGAAGTAGTCACGTGGAGTTTCAGGTACTTTAAGGGTAAATCGGGTCATGGTATCAGTGGACATGGTGATTTTTCAGTTATAGGATATGTGAATCATAATATGCTCGTGACATGGATGATAAAAGGTCTACAATAGGGTATGTCTTTACTTTAGCAGGAGGACCTATTTGTTGAAAATCATTGATTCAATCCACAGGGACCATGTTGACAATTAGAGCAGAGTACGTGGCGGAAGCTGAACCTGCCAAAGAATCCTTACGACTTACATGATTGGTGAGAGAATTGGATGTTGAGCAAGGTGGAGTTTGGTTGCGTTATGTTAGTCAGATAGAATTCCATTTATTTAACAAACCATCAGGCGTATCATGTTAACATATTGATGTGAGGTTTCACAAGATCAAAGAGTTACTTGCATATGAACATATATTATTTAAAAACACTCATATTTTAAAGAATGCAGCTGATATGTTAACCAAATTAATCATCAATGATAAGTTCAAGCACTGCTTGGACTTGTTACATGTTTTTTTATGTTAAGCACGAGGGGTAATTTCCCAATTATCAAGATGTGATCATAATGCAAAAAGTCTTCATAAGGATTTGATATTTGTTAAAGCAAAGATTATTGTGTATGGCTCATATTAAGATAAAGAGAAATACAATATATAAAAACTACAAATGTGTCTTAGGCCCACCTATTTGTTATGGGTAGGTGACTATATAAGGGGTGCATTAGAGTTATCCTCTGTGGTATGGTTCAAGGATCTCTTGTCATCAAGGCAGCTATTGTGTTCACGATAGCTTCCATCTGGCAGGTTCATAACAGTTTAAGATTCCAAAAAAAAAAAACTGCTCCAATTTACAATGTCATTTCTAGCATTCTTGCACTAACCAGAATGATTGAAAATCAGTCTTTCTATGTTCTTCAAATTTCATGATAAATTTTAACATCCTGAAGTCCTTCAAAGTGGACATTCAACCTACAAGAGATCCGATCATGAAAGAAGTCATTTGCTTCCGTCCTAAATTGGATCAAATGTAATTATGATATACCAGTAGGCTATCATACTAGTGATAGTGGTATATCTTTAGAGATAGTATAAGAAACTTCATTTTAGGTTTTTTTTAGCCCAACTTGTTTACCAACTCCTTACTTGCGAAGTTCTCAGCAGTTTTTAGAGCAATTGAAATTGGTAGGAAAAAGCATGGGTTATACTTTGGATTGAGAGTGATTCTCTCATTGTGGTCCAAACTTTTTCAAAGGATGCTTTGGTATCATAGAGCCTTAGAAATAGATGAATTCATTGTAAAAATATCATGGAAAATATGTGTTTGTCATTACTCATATTCTTAAAGAGAGAAATTCTTGTGCAGATTTTTTTTTGTTAATATTGGCTGCATTTCCCGATATTTAAATCTTTTTAACTCAACTTATATACTAATTAGAAGTGACTGTAAAAAATAAAAATAAAATTGAATTTCTTCATGTCTATTTCCATATGAGGGGGTCTTGATTAGGGGTGACAAAACGGGTTGGGTCTGTCGGGTATGCCCGTTTGATCTGTCATTTGTAGCGGGCAAGGCTGCGGTTTTCGTCTCGGTACCTTAAGTTGGTCCACCACACCTAATCTGCTTAAAAAAGCTGACCGAGAAGGGCGGGGCAGATTATCGCCGCAGGCTTTTCGGTAAATTTTTTTTAATTAAAATTAAAACAACTTTAACTTTAAAAACAACACTCTTCTCTTAGGATTATGTTGATTGAATTGTATTCTAAATTAATATACAAACAACGTAAATCATAATTGTAACGTTCTTTCTAATACTTGTGTTGATTGGAAAATTTTGAATTAAAAGAACAATTGTATGACATGCAGAATTATTAACTTGTTAATACATTAGCTTACTTGTTTTCTTTAGAAATAAATGTTGTTTTTTAGAAAATGAATGTTTTGATTAGTGCATTGTTGAAACGGTAAAGCGGCAGTAAAAAGTAAGTATTTAATTAGTTTTATTATATTGTCTCCACATGGATTAGTACTATTGAATTGTCGTTCGACAATTTCTCACATTTATGAGTTTGGGTTAAAATGAGTTTGAAATGGTAAATGAGGGAATTAAACATATGAACATAATTTTTTTTTCATTCTTTGGAAAGGATAGAACTCTCGGAATTGAATTTCACATACCCGTTAAATACTTAAACTCATCACTCAGTTGTACTCAACCTAAATCACATGTCAATATCATCACGTACCACTCACACAAAGGATATGTCTAACGTAAAGTGATACATCAACTGTTTTGCTTGCATCGATGATTTCTTAGCACAACACGGAGGCATTAAGAGTCGATACCCATATGATTATTAAGCCTAAATCTATCTCTAGAGTCTAATCCCAATAGATGTTCATCATAAATACAGATTCGAACCCTATATGTCTATCGCAACTCAAACCCAAATAAAGCAAGCAATCACCAGCATTAATTTGTAAAGAAAGAATCATACAACACCATGAGTAATCAATATACTTATAAACAAAGCATACTTACTTACAAAACCCCAACAAATAGAAGTTTGCAAACAGAAGAAATGGTGAAGAAACCAAATCTTTCGTGGTGTCAATAACAATCAACCAAGCTATTGGCCCCGAATCATCCGATTACAAGCCCCAAATGTTGTTTTCTAAGCTATAAACTACCAAGAATTAAGTTTGATGAGTTGGGAACAAATACCCCAAAACATAACCTAAAACATGATTTTTTACCCCTTTTAACGTGTTTCTGCCCAAACATTTTTTCCCGGCGAATCCAGATTTGTCTGGCGAACTACACCAGAAGCGAACAACAAAAATTCAACATTGTTTTCGCCATAACTTAAGAACCGTAACTCTGATTTACGCACGATTCAAAGCGTTGAAAAGTTGATTCAATGATCTTTCTAACAATGACTAAATATCAATGAAATTGATTATTTCTTATTCTTTGATTTTTAGCCTTATTCGTTGATGAGTTGCTCAACATCGCGCGTTTGAAGTCGTGTCTTCGACATTTTATCACTCATGCTCCAAATACGCCTAATACCTACAAAGTGAATAGAAAACTATCAAACGATAATCAAATACACTAAAACTCAATTAAATACAAAAGTGTATATTTTTACACAATAAACACGAATATACACAAAAGTTGAGGCAATACAAACATAAGTGCTGCAAAACTGAATATAGAAATAACTACAAAATGACACTTTTCATGTATACGTGTGACAAATTTAGGATTTAACTATTAAGGAATCAGTAAATATAAGAATTTATATGATGTAAACAGTGAAAACGTAAGGTTGATATTTTATGCACTGCAATGTTTTATGCAGTATAATTGTTATCATTGTTTATCTTGTGTGAATTCTTAATTGGGTTCTTTTCATAGTTAATTTTTAAATAGAATTAAGATTTTTTTTGACAGAAAATAAATGATATTCATTCATTCAAATCGATAGAGTACATCGTTGCAATACAAATTCAAAATCGCCAAAAACAAAAAGGATGAATCTGCGAACAAATCCACAGCATCCAGGTTAATAGCATAAAACGGCAAATTCCATATGCCTACAAATATTAATGTATTGACTGTATTGAGATGTCCGAAATATTCATGCTTCCAGATCTGTAGCGTTGACGGCACCAAAGTCATTGATTGAATCTGCACTAGATCAAAACTAATCTTTCAACCTGAAACAAATGAACACCACACAAAAACGGAAAAACAAAATACCCGCACAAAGACGAGAAATCAAAATACACCACAGAAATATGGGAAATCAAAACAAACGATGACCCACGAAATCACAAAAAAGGCAAAAAGAAAATGTGTGGAAATCACTTATTTAAGTAATAGATAAACAAAAACGATTTGGAGGGGTGATTTTGGATCAAAATTGATCCTAAATCACCCCTCTTTGAGAGAGAGGAAGGAAAAATGGATGACAAAATTGATCCTAAATCACTTATTGTTTATTTATTTTGATAATTTTTTTTTATTGTGTTTGATTTTATTTCGTTATTTATTTGTTATAATTGATCTGTATTTGTTTTATTTTATGAATTGTTTGGACTTAATACATGTTGAAGTTCTATTATGCGTTGTGATAAAAAAGATTTTCTCGATCTTTTTGGTAATAATTAAAAAATTTGTATGTTATGTAGTAAATTAAATTGTAAAAAAATGGCAAGTCGGCCCACCAACCAGCTACCTCGTTAGTAAACGAAGGCGAGTTAGACTATTAAATTCGGACGTCTAAATTGGTCTACCCCACCCTATTTTTGGATGGACTTAAATAGGACATACCTAAACGGGACCACCCGCTTTGCCACCCTAGTCTTTGATATAAACCCATCTCTTTCTTTTAATATCATTTACCCTATAAAAAGAAGACTCAATCTAATTGTCTTATAATAAAAATTTATCGAAGGATTCAATATTTTGAATTGAAAAACTATCCAAATATATTTGTTGATTGATGCATGCACCAAAGTCACATTGGAGTGAGTAACCGAAATCACCGGATCACCAAGCAACCGACTTAATCACCATCTCCATTTGTTTTTCCAAAACCAAACACGCTGAACAACCTTACCACTTCAACAAACATGCCCAAACGGTTATTCCTCGACCTTTCCACTACTTTCCGACATTGCCCACCACATGTTCGATGTTATTACCGAATCAATAAAACACAGTTCCTTCAAAGAATGTCCCACCCTTCTTTGAACAATCGTCCTTTCTCTTCGTCTTCCTCTAACAAGACTGGGTTTGTAGGTTGGTATTTGCGGAAGCTTGAAACTTACCCGGTTATCACTAAGAGCATTACTTCATCCCTTATTTACACAGCTGCTGATTTCACTTCACAGGTATTAAACACTCACATCCATGGTTATAGTTATATCATGTTTCTTGCAGCAATTAACCCTAAGAGTATGCTTCTCTCAATGTCTCAGTTTTTAATCCGGTTGGGTGCTAGCATTTATGTTGAAAAGGATTAAATGACCCACATTTATGATTAAGAACTTGCTTAGTAATATTATGGATCTTGCTAACTTGTGCACTAAGGGCACAAGTTAAGAAATCTAAAACTTGAAATTTATCATTGAAAAATGGATGACGAAATAATAATAGCTGAAACTGAACATTAGATTTGATAAAAAAGGACAGAGACTAACTTATTGATTTATTCGTGTTAGATGATTACATTACCCTCTTATGCTTCATATGATTTCAAAAGGACATCACGCATGGCAATGTATGGGTTGCTATTCTTGGGGCCATCGCAGCATATGTGGTTTAATTTTCTGTCCAAAATTTTACCCAAGAGAGATGTGAATACAACTTTGAAGAAAATTTTTATGGGGCAAGCTGTATTTGGTCCTATCAGCAATACTGTTTTCTTCTCCTATAATGGTGCTTTACAAGGTAATTTTCTTATTTTAAATGTTGACTTTTCTTAACGCTTCACTCCCATATAATACATGATTTTCTGGTAATTTATTTTGTTTTTCTTTGTTCCTATATAATTTGTTTGGATTTGAATACTCTGAAGTGAGGATATTCATGACATTGATGTCGGGTATCGCTTAGTAAAACAAAATTAACATAGAGACCAAAACTAGTCATTATAAACACCAAGGAACCAAATGCTAAACACATAATAAACAGGGGCGTAAATCTAAAATGATATAATTCGAGACTTAACAACAAATTTAAATCTTAATTATGCTTGGAACATGTGTTCAGTATAGCTATAATACTTGTTATTTTAAAAGAAATACGGTCATTAATCGACGATTCTCTTTGTTTCTGGTTTAAAGGTTATTGGTGATGCTGAATTACCATTTTGATGCCAATATCAGGTGACAGTGGGCCTGAAATTATTGCCAGACTGAAGCGGGATCTTCTTCCTACGTTATTAGGCGGTGCCATGTTTTGGCCTGTTTGTGATTTTGTCACCTTTAGATTCATTGCAGTCCATTTACAGGTTTGTTAGAACTTAATTTTCTGTTATAACTTCAATTCTAATCAGTATCTTCAACTCAGCAGTTACCTATGAAGCACGGACACAGGAAACACAACACCAACACTGACACATCGATATCGAAATCAGTGTCGATGTCGATTTCGGACACGCACACTGACACAAACACACCTGAGATGTTGATGTTACATAGGCCCAGTTACTCTCTAGCTTTTTAGCTAATGTATCTTATCTCTTTCATGATTGCTGCAGCCACTGATGAATAGTTCCTGTGCATATGTGTGGACCATTTATTTAACTTACATGGCAAACCGAAACTTGACTGAAGCTTAGGTCTTGGTTTGTATATAAATATTAAGTGTTCTCGAGCAATCTTCTATTAGATGGAATTATCTGCAAGTTTATAAATTCTGTATCAATTTGGCATTCGATTATTAATTTTTGTATATAGCCAAGACTTCATTTTCATAGTTTCCCTCTTTAATATGAATTGAGTACTTTGTTGACATGTCTGGTTTCTTTGATAATTGTAGAGGTAAATTAAATAGTATTAAAGCCATGTTGTCGTAAGATAATTGGAATATAATTGGAATGCTTGCTTTTCGCATTCATGTGAATGACCGCGGGCCCTTTTTCGAACAAAATGAACCTCCATCTTAATATGCTTGGTGTGTTGGTGTTGCACAGAATTACTAGAAAGAGAGATGACACTACCATTGTCACAATACACCAAGTAGTATGAGGAATGAGAAAATGGAACTTCAGGAGAAGATTGTGAATCCAACACGATTCGGAGACAACATTGGCAACACCCCTATATTCGGCTTCAACACTAGAACACAAGAGAGTAGGTTGTCTTTTGGAAGACCAAGAAATAAGGTTGTCACACAGGAAAAATACAATAATCAGATGTAGAACGTCTAGTGTCAAGACATCTGTTCCAATCAACGTCAGTGTAAGAGATACGCTTTGTAATGGGGGATGGTGATAATGTAATTTAAAATGTATGATGCCTTGAACTTAGCAAAAAATGCGTTTGAGAGCAAACATGTGTTTTGTGCTAGGTGCATGCATGTGAAGACAAACTTGTTGAATTGCATATGATATGTCAGGTCGAGAGAAGGTGAGGTACTGTAAAGTCCCGACAATATTTCGATATAGTGAGAGATCCTCATAAGGAGTGCCATAGGAGATGTCGAGTTTCTGCTTAGTGTCGACAGGAGTGGTTGGCGGTTTGCAGGGTATCATGTCATCACGTTCGATGATCTCTGAGGCATAAGTGCTTTTACAGAAAAATATGCCACTAAAGTAATGAGATACTAAAATACCCAAAAAATAACTTAGGGGCCTAGATCAGCATCGCAAACTTAGATGCTAAAAATGACATAATTGATTTGCGAATGATCTGAGTGAAGGTAATAAGGATGATGTCATCCACATATAGAAGAATGTATGTTATGTCAGAACTTTGTTGATATATGAAGGAGTGGTCTGATGTGTTATGGCAGAAACCAATGGTGGTGACATAGTTAGCAAAGCGTTGATATAATGCTCTGGGTGCTTGCTTGAGACCATAAAGTGACATCTTCAAACGACTGACATAATTTGGATGATAGGAGTTGGGGAAACCCAATGGCTAATGCTTCTAGCCAGTCTCATGAAGATCAACATGTAAAAAGACATTTTCGACATCTAGGTAATGAATGGGTCATGATTTGGATAGAGAAATGGTGAGCATTGTTCCAATGGTAGCAGGTTTCACCACCGAGCTGAAAGTCTCATCACAATCCACACCTGCAACTTGTGGCCGATCATCACCTACAAAACGAGCCTTATAATGCTAAAATGAGACATCAGAATTTTTCTTATGTCTAAAAATTTACATACATCGAATAAGATTTGCATAACAAGGTTATGGAACTAAATCCAACGTTTTATTTCTAATAAGAGCATCCAATTCACATTTCATTGCGGATTTTCAATTTGGGTCAAATAAGGTTAGCTTAGGGTTTTTAGGTATGGGATAGATGGTATGGTTAGGTAGAGAAACTGATAAGGTGAATATCTTGTGGGGTTTGACAGTGCCTTTCATGCTACGGATGGCGTGGTCCGTATAGGTGGATGTGGATTTTGTTGGATTGGTGGTAGTGAGGGACAAGAGGTCGCAGTTGGTGAGCTAGTCAGGGAGGGATCATAGAGTGGTGGTTGGTTTATTCGGTGAAGAGATCCATCTAGGAGCTGAATCTGAATCATACTTAGGCATAGAAGAGGTATTTTCCGGCTTATCTCGATCTGATTTAACTTATTCTTTATTTGAGATTCTTGAAAAGCATCAAGAACTTCAGATCAAATTCAAGAAACTGAAAAAAGGTCTATGAATATGTTTCTGAAGAACACATTAAGCTTAAGGAAGAATTCTCCATTTTAAATGAAGAAAACATTTCTCTTAAGAATGGAAACTCCACTCTCAAAAGTATGAGTTCTAAACTTGATAAGAAAATTCCTCCCAGAGTTTCTGAAAGTACTGATGATGTCATAAGCAAGTATGACAAGGCTTTCCAAAAATGTATAGCTAGAAGCATAAGTAGAAGCATGTTGGCTTCGATGATCTATGGAGTTATCGGAAACGGGACCAGAGGAATTGGTTATGATTCTGAGCAAGAGGCTAAACTAAATGTTCTCCACTCTCATTTTGTTTCTGGTGGTTGTGTGTCTAAGGAGAATACTCCTCCTAAACCAAAGGTAAAACCAATAGCTAAAAATTGTCACTTTAATACATTCAAATATGTTTATTCTGCTCTCAAACTCAAAGTTGTCAAAAACTCTGGGAAGACTAACAAAAAAGGACCCAAGAAATTATGGGTACCTAATAAACAAATAATCTATGCTGCAGATATCCTTAGCAGCAAAGTTGAGACACCAGTCATGGTACTTAGACCCTGGCTGCTCATGACACGTGACAGAAAGAAGACATATGTTCCAAAGCCTTGGAACTTAAGCCTGGAGGCGTAGTAGGTTTCAGAGGTGATCAGAAAGGGAAGATCATTGGCTCTGGAACAATTAGTAATGGTTCTCTCCCTTCCATTACTAATGTTTTGCTTGTTGAAGGATTAATGCATAATTTATTGTCTATAAGCCAATTAAGTGATAATGGTTATGATATTATCTTTGATCAAAACTCATGTAAAGTTGTTAGTCAAAAGGATGGCTCTATCCTATTCATTGGCAAGAGGAAAAAACAACATCTATAAGATTAGACTTTTTGATCTTAAAGAACAGAATGTAAAATTTCTTATGTCTGTTAACGAAGAGCAATGGACTTGACATAAACGATTGGGCTATGTTATCTTGATAAGAATCTCTAAGTTGACCAAACTTAATTTAGTTAGAGGCTTGCCTAATCTGAAGTTCTCTTCAGCGGCTCCTTGTGAAGCATCCCAGAAAGGCAAGTTTTCTAAAACCTCGTTCAAGGCTAAAAATGTTGTTTCTAATTCTAGGCTTTTGGAGCTTATGCACATTGACTTGTTTGGACAAGTGAAAATTGCTTCTGTCAATGGTATGAAGTATTGATTAGTCATTGTTGATGATTACAGCCGATGGACTTGGGTTAAATTTCTTAGACACAAGGATGAATCACATTTTGTGTTCACCACCTTCTGTAATCAAGTGCAAAATAAAAAAGACTCTAAAATTGTCAGAGTCAGGAGTGATCATGGTGGCGAATAACAGTTTTCGAAGCGGTTTGATGACAATTTCATTTCCCATGATTTCTCCCGCCCTAGAACTCCACAGCAAAATGAGGGTTATAGAGAGGAAGAATATGAATTTGCAAGAGATAGTCAGAACCGTGATCAACGAGACTAACATGGGAAAACACTTCTGGGTTGAGGTTGTGTTGCACAACTTGTTACATTCAGAATAGAATCTCCATCGAACCTATTCTAGGTAAAACTCCTTATGAATTGTGGAAGAATAAGAAATCTAATATTTCATATTTTTATCCATTTGGATGTAATTGTTTTAATCTGAACACTAAGGAGAATCTTAACAAGTTTGATTCTAAAGCACATAAATGTATCATGTTAGGATACTCTCGATGCACAAAAGGCTATAGAGTATATCACACTAAGACACGTATTGTTGAAGAATCAATTCATGTTAGATTTGATGATAAACTTGACCTTGAAAAGTTAAAGCTAGTTGAGAAATATACAGATATGGAGATTACCTATCCAGGATCTGAAGGTAATGAAGCTGTTGCAAAAGAACAAGAGGTAAAGGACTCTGGAGATGTTCAACAAGAAGTTGTTGCAGTCCAAACCCCTTTGAGGAAGCGCAGATCTAGATCATCACATTCTAAAGAATTGATTCGGGTGATAAGACTGATCCAGTCAGCACAAGAAAGCCATTCAAACCATATGAAGATACTCTTCTGGGTTTGGTGTCCGTCACAGAACCGTTATCTGTAGGTGAAGCGTTTCTGGACACATATTGGATTTTGGCCATGCAAGAAGAATTAAGTTAATTCTCAGTCAATGATGTGTGGGATCTGGTGCCTAGACCCAAAGGAACTCATGTGATTAGAACCAAATGGGTCTATAAGAACAAGCTAAACGAAAAAGGAAAAGTGCTAAGAAACAAGCAAGGAGGAATTGACTATACATCAACCTTTGCACCAATTGTCAAGTTAGAGTTTATTCGTCTTTTAATTGCGTTGTTGTAAATCATAACATCATCTTATATCAGATGTATGTTCAGAGTGCATTTCTGAATGGTTACATAATAGAGGAAGTGTATGTACACCAACCTCATGGTTTCGAAAATAATAAAATCCAAATTACGCTTTTAAACTCAAGAAATTATTGTACGGTCTGAAACAAGCTCCCAAAGCTTGGTATGAAAGATTAAGCAACTTTAATTTAGAAAATGATTTAGCCAGAGGAAAGATTTGAAGGATCGAAAAACACTTAGAAAGGGGGGGTTTGAATAAGTGTAGCTTTAAAAACTTGACAGATAAAAATAAATTGCACAGTTATTTTTATCCTGGTTCGTTGTTAACTAAACTACTCCAGTCCACTCCCGCAGAGATGATTTACCTCAACTGAGGATTTAATCCACTAATCGCACGGATTACAATGGTTTTCCACTTAGTCAGCAACTAAGTCTTCCAGAGTCTTCTGATCACACACTGATCACTCCAGGAACAACTGCTTAGATACCCTCTAAGACTTTTCTAGAGTCTACTGATCAACACGATCACTCTAGGCTTAGTTCACTCCTAAGACTTCCCTAGAGTATTCTGATCAACACGATCACTCTAGTTCCTTACAACTTAATGTAATCAATTCTAAGAGTTTACAAATGCTTCTTAAAAGCGATAATCACAACTGTGATATTTCTCTTAACGTTTAAGCTTAATCTCACTAAAATATTACAAAAGCAATGTAGTGAGCTTTGATGAAGATGAAGATTCTGAGTTTAGATTTAAACAGCGTTTCAGCAAGTGTTTTTGAATAATCTTGTTCAGAGTTGTTTTGGTGCAGAATCGTTAACCTTGCTTCTCATCAGAACTTCATATTTATAGGCGTTGGAGAAGATGACCGTTGAATGCATTTAATGCTTTGCGTGTTCCGTACAGCATCGCATTTAATGTTATACGCTTTTGTCAACTACCTCGAGCCTTGTTCACGCTGTGTCTACTGACGTAGCCTTTAATAGCTTTTAACGTTCCTTTTGTCAGTCAGCGTAGCTTGCCACTTGTACTTTCTTCTGATCTGATGTTTGTGAATATAACGTTTGAATATCATCAGAGTCAAACAGCTTGGTGCATAGCATCTTCTGATCTTCTGACCTTGAAGTGCTTCTGAGCGTGATACCTTCTTCTGAGCTTTAGTGCTTCTGATTTCTTGTTCTTCTGATGCTTCCATAGACCCATGTTCTGATTCTGCTTCGACCATCTTCTGATGTCTTGCCAGACCATGTTCTGATGTTGCATGCTGAACCCTTTGAGACAAAGCTTCTGAGCGCTGAATTATGCGTACTCTTTATATATATTTCCTGAAAGGGAAATTGCATTGGATTAGAGTACCATATTATCTTAAGCAAAATTCATATTATTGTTATCATCAAAACTAAGATAATTGATCAGAACAAATCTTGTTCTAACAATCTCCCCCTTTTTGATGATGACAAAAACATATATAAATGATATGAATTTGCGATCAGAAAGAATAGACGGCAAAAGACAAATTACACAGCTATAGCATAAGCATATGAATATGTCTCCCCCTGAGATTAACAATCTCCCCCTGAGATAAATAATCTCCCCCTGAAATAAATACTCGAAGAACTTTAATAAAAGACTTCCCTGATTATTTCGGTAGAGACGATCATATAAGCTTTTGTCTTCAGAGAATTCATAGCTTCTGACTTCTGCTTCCATAGGACAGCTTCAGAACTAGAATTTCCTTAGATCTTTAGAACACTCACAGCTTCTGATTCCTGCTTCCATCTAGGACAGCTTCAGAACTTGAATTTCTTTGATCTTCTGAACATTCACAGCTTCTGATTTCTGCTTCCATTCAGGACAGCTTCAGAACTTGAATTTCTTTGATCTTCTGAACATTCACAGCTTCTGATTTCTGCTTCCATTCAGGACAGCTTCAGAACTTGAGTTTTCTGGATCTTTAGAACATTCGCAGCTTCTGATTTCTGCTTCCCTCGGATAGCTTCAGAGCTTTGAATTTCTACCAACATCACTTCATGCTAGATTTGTATCAGAACATTGTTGAATGTACCAGAGCATCATCTGAGCATCTCTACATCCTGAAATGTTACAGAACAAAAACTAAACGACAAAAGTCAGCATGAACGAGTTAGAACATAAAATATATGTTTGAACACATTATATGTATCAGAGCCATATAGGCTGAAATAATGTATCAGAGCAAATAATGTATCAGAGCCATAACATTATATGTATCAGAGCAAATAGAATTTTGTCAGAATAAATAGACAAATATAGATCAAATTCTATTATCAGTGCTTCTGATTCATTCTTCTTTCTTGCTTCTGATTTCTGAAGCTTGACAGCACTCAGCTTGCTTCAGTTTCCATGGTTTTGCTTCTTGTGTTTGCTTTGAAGATTCTCTTCAGTATACCTGCAAAACACTTAAACCATATAGAACTTGCAGTTCTTGTTAGTGAATGTGTGGGAGCTTTACCCAGCAACTGATAGATTAATCAAATCATTTATCATTTATCTTTCTCCCCCTTTTTGTCATAACATCAAAAAGAATATTTCAAAAGAATTCAGATGCATAAAACGACAAATAGAATTGCTGCAATGTAAAAGCAAAGAAACTTTTTCATTGATAACTAAAAAGGATTACAAGAAAGGAATGCAGGAAAACAGATGCAACAAGGAAAGGAAACTACAAAGACCAAAAGACTAAGATCCTAGCCTACGCAAAATCCGCGCCAGAACATCATGAATCCCGTCAGTGCTTGTAGCTTGCCTTGTCATGAAGGAACGAAACTCAGCATTGGCTGCTTCTTGCGCGTCCAAACGAGAAGCCAGCATAGCTTGATTCTGATGAAGAGTTTCCAAGGTCTCCATCAGAGCTGAGGTTTCACCAGAAGAAGAAGCACCAGTATTTCTGCCCAGAGGGACAGCAATCTCAGCAGGGTGAAGATGAAGAGATTTCTTCAGAAGAGATTAAGGGAGAGGAAAGGTTAGATGAAGAGGAAGCTGAGTCTTGAAGGTCGAAATATGAGGAAGAAGATGGAGATGATGGAGGGCTTTCACCAGGAGGATGAAACACACGTCTAGAATAGTTTCCAGACAACATTGCTTCGAATGGATTCACCTTGAGAGGATCATAGGTGATTTTGATCTTTTTGGGTTTGGAAGGTGATGTTTCAACAGCTTTTCTTTTGTTGTTTTGATCATTTTCATTATTTCCTGGGCTTGATGAAGAGTTCATGATGGGTTTGCAGAAAAATGACCAGGTAGGGTTTGATATGGAAGAGAGAGAGAGAAAAACTTGATGAGGAATGCAAAGAGATAGAGAGAGGTGAGAGGGAAAGAGAAGAGTTTGAAGAGTATTTAAAAAGAAATAAAATGAAACGAATGATGACTAGCATTTGATGTTACGTGACGTGAGGAGAGATAATAAAGACAAATGAGGTGACTAGCACAGTTACCTATGGTCGGCGTCCCTTCAACTGCACGCGCGCTTATCCATGAATAGTAACGACAGGTTTACCATCCCGAGATAAAACGTTACAGCTGTTTTGCTTTAAAAGAGGTTCTGAATCAACTTAGACAATGAAACGTTAGTAATAACCGAATCATAATTTCTAAAAGAATTCAATCAGAACTTCTGATTAAAAAAAAATGTTCCACATTCATTTCAGAAGATACTCATACATGAGAACTTCTCATCTTCTCATTCTGGGCATAAATCCATACTGATGTTCTTCAGAATGAACTTAAACCTATCTTCAGCCAGGGGTTTTGTAAAGATATCAGCCCATTGATGGTCTGTATCAACAAAGTTTAAAGATATAACACCCTTCTGAACATAGTCCCTTATGAAATGATGTTTAATCTCAATATGTTTAGCTTTTGAATGAAGAATAGGATTCTTAGATAAACATATAGCAGAAGTATTATCACAGAATATAGGAATGTTACTCTCAAATATCTGATAATCTTCTAACTGACTCTTCATCCAGAGCATCTGTGTACTGCAACCAGCAGCAGCGACATATTCTGCTTCTGTTGTTGATAGAGCAATAGTTGCTTGCTTCTTGCTGTACCAGGAGATCAAATGACTTCCAAGAAATTGGCAACTTCCTGAAGTACTTTTTCTTTCAATTCTGTCTCCAGCATAATCAGCATCGCAGAATCCTACTAAGTTGTATTCTTTAGATTTTCTGTAAACTAAGCCAACATTAGTAGTACCTTTCAGATACCTTAGAATTCTCTTAACAGCAGTTAAATGAGATTCTCTAGGATCTGATTGGAATCTAGCACACAAACAAACACTGAACAGAATATCAGGTCTAGAAGCAGTCAGATATAGAAGAGATCCAATCATACCTCTGTATAACTTCTGATCTACCTTCTTACTTACCTCATCCTTACCTAGGATGCATGTTGGATGCATAGGAGTTTTGGCTTCTTTGCAGTCTAGAAGATTAAACTTCTTCAGAAGTTCCTTCACATACTTGGTTTGGTGAACATACGTTCCTTCTGATGTTTGATTTATTTGTATTCCAAGGAAATACTTGAGTTCTCCCATCATGCTCATTTCAAACTCAGCCTGCATAGACTCAGCAAACTCCTTTCCAAGTGTAGCATTAGATGTTCCAAAAATAATATCATCTACATATATTTGACAAATTAAAATATCCCTTTTAAAGGTTTTACAAAAGAGAGTAGTGTCCACTTTTCCTCTAGTGAAACCATTATCCAGAAGGAAAGAACTTAAGCGTTCATACCAAGCTCTGGGAGCCTGTTTCAATCCATACAATGATTTCTTAAGTTTAAAAACATGATTAGGAGACATAGAGTCTTCAAAACCAGGAGGTTGATGGACATAAACTTCTTCATCTATATAACCATTTAAGAAGGCACTCTTAACATCCATTTGATAGAGAGTGATGTTATGTTGAGTGGCAAAAGAAATTAATAGACGAATAGATTCTAACCTGGCCACTGGTGCAAAGGTTTCTGTGTAGTCAATCCCTTCTTGCTGACTATAACCCTGAGCCACCAGTCTGGCTTTGTTCCTTACCACTTCGCCTTTCTCACTGAGCTTGTTTCTGAAGACCCATTTTGTACCAATTATATTGAATCCATCTGGTCTAGGAACAAGATCCCAAACATCATTCCTTGTAAACTGATTCAGTTCTTCTTGCATAGCAATTATCCAGTCTGGATCTTCTAGAGCATGATCAACTGAAGTTGGCTCGATCAAAGATACAAGACCTAATTGACAATCTGCATTGTTCTTAAGGAATGCTCTTGTTCTGATTGGATCATCCTTCTTTCCAAGAATGACATCTTCTGAATGACCAGAGATGAGTCTGGATGATCTTCTGACAGATGGTTCTTCAGAAATGCTTAGATTCTCCAGAGAAGCTGATACTTGATCTTCCGATTCTTTGCTTCTGAGAAGCTCTGCTTCTGATGCGTTGCTTCTTGGCTCAACAACTTCTGATATATCAATATCACAATCTGCAAAATTATCAAACTGCTTTGGTTTTTCAGAACCAAGCTTATCATCAAACCTGATATTGATTGATTCTTCTACAACCAATGTTTCAGTATTGTATACTCTGTAGCCTTTTGAGCGTTCAGAATATCAAAGAAGGAAACACTTTTGAGCTTTGGAATCAAACTTACCAAGATGATCTTTAGTGTTCAGAATAAAGCATACACATCCAAAAGGATGGAAATATGAAATGTTGGGCTTTCTATTCTTCCACAATTCATAAGGAGTCTTATTTAGAATAGGTCTGATAGAGATTCTATTCTGAATATAGCATGCAGTGTTTATTGCTTCTGCCCAGAAATGCTTAGCCATATTGGTTTCATTGATCATGGTTCTGGCCATTTCTTGCAGAGTCCTATTCTTTCGTTCTACAACCCCATTTTGCTGTGGAGTTCTAGGACAAGAGAAATCATGGGCAATACCATTTTCTTTGAAGAATTCTTCAAAGGATTTGTTCTCAAATTCACCACCATGATCACTTCTGACCTTTATGATTTTACACTCTTTTTCAGATTGAATCTGAATGCAGAAATCAAAGAACACTGAATGAGTCTCATCCTTGTGTTTCAAGAATTTTACCCATGTCCAGCGACTATAATCATCTACGATGACTAATCCATATTTCTTCCCTCTGACAGATGCTGTTTTGACGGGGCCAAACAGATCAATGTGTAAGAGTTCTAATGGCCTTGAGGTAGAAACAACATTCTTGGACTTGAATGCAGGTTTGGAAAACTTGCCCTTCTGACATGCTTCACAAAGAGCATCTGATTTGAATTTCAGATTAGGGAGTCCTCTGACCAGATTCAGTTTGTTAATCTGAGAAATCTTTCTCAAACTAGCATGACCTAATCTTCTGTGCCAGACCCACTGCTCTTCAGAAACAGACATAAGACAAGTCACCTTCTGACTCATAAGATCTTGCAGATCTGTCTTATAAATGTTGTTCTTCCTCTTGCCTGTAAATAGGATTGAGCCATCCTTCTGATTTACAGCCTTGCAAGACTCTTGATTAAAGATTATATCATAACCATTGTCACTCAATTGACTGATAGATAAGAGGTTATGTGTTAATCCTTCTACAAGAAGTACATTAGAAATGGAAGGAGAGTTACCAGACTTTATAGTTCCAGAGCCAATTATCTTGCCCTTCTGATCTCCTCCGAACTTGACTTCTCCTCCAGACTTAAACACCAGGTCTTGGAACATAGACCTTCTTCCTGTCATGTGTCGCGAGCATCCAGAGTCCAGGTACCATGACATGTTGTGCCTTGTCCTTTTTGCAGTCAAGGATATCTGCAATAGGAATAATCTTATCCTTAGGTACCCACATCTTTTTGGGTCCTTTCTTGTTAGATTTTCTCAAGTTCTGATTGAACTTGGGTTTAACATTATAAGCAATAGGAGGAACAGCATGATAATTTTTAATGTGAGTTTCATGATATTTCCTAGGTTGTGTCACATGCTTTTTGGTGTGTGTTATGTGAAAACTTTGAGCATGTGAAGTGTGCCTAATATCATGGGAGTGGCCATACTTGAATTGATCATACAATGGCTTGTATGTGATTTTCATTTTATCAACAGGTTCAAGTTTGTATGGGGTTTCACCCTCAAAACCAATGCCAACTCTTTTGTTTCCAGACACAGCATATATCATAGAAGCTAGCTGACCTCTGCCAATACTTCTAGATAAGAACTTCCTGAAACTTAAATCATATTCTTTCAGAATATGGTTTAGACTAGGAGTGGATTTTTCTGAATCAGAAGGAGATCCAACATTATTGGATAATTTTAAAAGTTTTTCTTTTAATTCAGAATTCTCCAACTCAAGCTTCTTTGTTTCAAATTCAAATTGCTTTTTCAGCTTTTTGTATTTGAGACTAATCTGAGACTTGAGTTCTAGTAGTTCAGTTAGACCGGAAACTAACTCATCTCTAGTAAGTTCAGAAAATACCTCTTCAGAATCTGATTCTGATGTAGATTCTGATCCGTCATCTTCTGTCGCCATCAGCGCACAGTTGGCCTGCTCATCTTCTGAATCATCTTCTGACTCATCCCAGGTTGCCATAAGACCTTTCTTCTTATGAAACTTTTTCTTGGGACTTTCCTTCTGAAGATTTGGACATTCATTCTTGTAGTGTCCAGGCTCATTGCATTCATAGCACATGACCTTCTTCTTGTCAAATCTTCTTTCATCAGAAGATTCTCCACGTTCAAATTTCCTTGAACTTCTGAAGCCTCTGAACTTCCTTTTCTTGGTCTTCCAGAGTTGATTTAGCCTTCTGGAGATCAGGGACAGTTCATCTTCTTCTTCAGATTCTGATTCTTCAGGATCTTCTTCTCTGGCCTGAAAAGCGTTAGTGCATTTCTTGATATTTGATTTTAATGCAATAGACTTACCTTTCTTTTGAGGCTCATTTGCGTCCAGCTCTATTTCATGACTTCTCAAGGCACTGATGAGCTCTTCCAGAGAAACTTCATTCAGATTCTTTGCAATCTTGAATGCAGTCACCATAGGACCCCATCTTCTGGGTAAGCTTCTGATGATCTTCTTTACGTGATCAGCCTTGGTGTATCCCTTGTCAAGAACTCTCAATCCAGCAGTAAGAGTTTGAAATCTTGAAAACATCTTTTCAATGTCTTCATCATCCTCCATCTTGAAGGCTTCATACTTCTGGATTAAAGCTAGAGCTTTAGTCTCCTTGACTTGAGCATTTCCTTCATGAGTCATTTTCAAGGACTCATATATGTCATAGGCCGTTTCCCTGTTAGATATCTTCTCATACTCAGCATGAGAGATAGCATTCAGCAAAACAGTTCTGCATTTATGATGATTCCTGAAAAGCTTCTTCTGATCATCATTCATTTCATGCCTTGACAACTTTACGCCACTGGCATTTACTGGATGTTTGTAACCATCCATCAGAAGATCCCATAGATCACCATCTAGACCAAGAAAGTAACTTTCCAGTTTATCTTTCCAGTATTCAAAGTTTTCACCATCAAATACCGGCGGTCTAGTATAACCATTGTTACCGTTGTATTGCTCAGCAGAGCCAGATGTAGATGCAGGTGTAGGTGTAGTCTTTTCACTTTCATCAACCATCTTTTACTGAAGCGTTTTTCTCTTCCTGAATCTTTTCTAAACACGGTTAAGTGCTTGCACCTTAGAACCGGCGCTCTGATGCCAATTGAAGGATCGAAAAACACTTAGAAAGGGGGGGTTTGAATAAGTGTAGCTTTAAAAACTTGACAGATAAAAATAAATTGCACAGTTATTTTTATCCTGGTTCGTTGTTAACTAAACTACTCCAGTCCACCCCCGCAGAGATGATTTACCTCAACTGAGGATTTAATCCACTAATCGCACGGATTACAATGGTTTTCCACTTAGTCAGCAACTAAGTCTTCCAGAGTCTTCTGATCACACACTGATCACTCCAGGAACAACTGCTTAGATACCCTCTAAGACTTTTCTAGAGTCTACTGATCAACACGATCACTCTAGGCTTAGTTCACTCCTAAGACTTCCCTAGAGTATTCTGATCAACACGATCACTCTAGTTCCTTACAACTTAATGTAATCAATTCTAAGAGTTTACAAATGCTTCTTAAAAGCGATAATCACAACTGTGATATTTCTCTTAACGTTTAAGCTTAATCTCACTAAAATATTACAAAAGCAATGTAGTGAGCTTTGATGAAGATGAAGATTCTGAGTTTAGATTTAAACAGCGTTTCAGCAAGTGTTTTTGAATAATCTTGTTCAGAGTTGTTTTGGTGCAGAATCGTTAACCTTGCTTCTCATCAGAACTTCATATTTATAGGCGTTGGAGAAGATGACCGTTGAATGCATTTAATGCTTTGCGTGTTCCGTACAGCATCGCATTTAATGTTATACGCTTTTGTCAACTACCTCGAGCCTTGTTCACGCTGTGTCTACTGACGTAGCCTTTAATAGCTTTTAACGTTCCTTTTGTCAGTCAGCGTAGCTTGCCACTTGTACTTTCTTCTGATCTGATGTTTGTGAATATAACGTTTGAATATCATCAGAGTCAAACAGCTTGGTGCATAGCATCTTCTGATCTTCTGACCTTGAAGTGCTTCTGAGCGTGATACCTTCTTCTGAGCTTCAGTGCTTCTGATTTCTTGTTCTTCTGATGCTTCCATAGACCCATGTTCTGATTCTGCTTCGACCATCTTCTGATGTCTTGCCAGACCATGTTCTGATGTTGCATGCTGAACCCTTTGAGACAAAGCTTCTGAGCGCTGAATTATGCGTACTCTTTATATATATTTCCTGAAAGGGAAATTGCATTGGATTAGAGTACCATATTATCTTAAGCAAAATTCATATTATTGTTATCATCAAAACTAAGATAATTGATCAGAACAAATCTTGTTCTAACAAGATTGATACCACGTTGTTCTATAAATCAGTCAAAAATGACATTCTGGTAGTACAGGTATATGTTGATGATATTATATTTTATTCTGGTAATGCTGCTTTGTGCAACGAATTGTCTAAGTCTATTCAGGAAGAATTCAAGACGAGTCTGATGGGAGAACTCAATTTTTTTCCTGGGAATTCAAATCAATCAAGGCTCGGAAGAAACCTTCGTTCATCAGAGCAAATACACTATGAAACTTTTAAAGAAATTTGATTTGTCAGATCGTAAGACGGCTAAAATCCCTATGAATCCTACTTGAATTCTTGATAAAGGTGAAGTAAGTAGTAAGGTTGATCAAAAGTTATTCAGAGGTATGATAGGTTCTCTATCATATTTGATTGCTTCTAGACCTAACATATTATTCAGTGTATGCTTGTGTGCTCGCTTTCAATCACATACTAGAGAATCTTACTTAACTATTGTTAAGAGAATTTTTTGGTATCTGAAAGGTACTACTAACCTTGGTTTGTGCTATAGTAAATCAAGTGAATACAAGTTAGTAGGATTTTGTGATGCTGATTATGCTGGGGATAAACTAGAGAAAAAAAGAACTTATGGAAGCTGCCAGTTTCTGGAGATAATTTGATCTCATGGTCCAACAAGAGACACTCAACAATAGCACTCTCAACTACAAAAGCTGAGTACATCTCTGTATCTGGATGCAACACACAGATGCTCTGGATGAAGGGTCAGCTGGAAGACTTCCAAATATATGAGAGTAACATTCCTATTTTATGTGATAATACTTATGTTATTTCTTTATCCAAGAATCTCATTTTAGATTTCTAGGGCTAAATATATTGAGATTAAACATCACTTTATACGAGATTATGTTCAGAATGGAGTTATATCTTTAAAATTCATATATACAGATCATCAATGGGTTGATATTTTTACAAAACCCCTCGCTAAAGATAGATTCGTTTTCATTCTGAAGAACCTTAATATGGTGTCATTGTTCATAATGAAAAGATGAAATTTCATAATGTTCAAACTCTCAGAATGAGAAAATGAGACTCTGAGGCATTTATTTTATCTGTTATTTATAAGATGTGAGACTTTTGAAAAATGAAGTTCTCATGTATCAGAATTGTCCTAGGTCAGAAATTTTTGAAGAAATTTTTTTCTTTTCAAAAATTTCTATTCCCAGGAAATTGAAGAGTTTACTCTAGTAATGATGTGTTAAAATCAATAATATTAGCTTATTCATCTATCTGACTCATGTTAATTGAATATAATATATTAAGTTATCTTAACACCGTGGGTAACTGTTTTTCATTGGAAATAATGGTTTTTCAGCATGTCTTATCTAATTCTTTTTCTTTTTCTCTATTAACAAGTAATCATCATCATTTGCTGATACCAATCTTGTAAACAGTAACTGTCATTAGTGCCCAAACTGCATGTTCCGTCATTAATTATTTTGTGTGTCTCGAGCTTGATTAGTCTTAGAACAAGATTGTTTCTCTTGTAAGTTACGTTTCCTTTCTCCTATTTATATCATACTTGTTCCCTTCACATTCTTCATCCATTTTGTAACTATTCCTTGCTAACCTCCTAAATCCTTCACTTGTTCAAATATCTCATTCTTTTCCTAAAATGTCTTTGAGAACCTTCCAAGGTGATGAACAATTATTGTTTGTAATTGCTGTAAAGAGAGTCGATCTAATCGTGTTAAAATCTAAAGGTATAAATATCTTAAGGCATGTAAAAGCACAAAAACGGAAAAATCATTTCGCCATGCTGCATGGACCAATTTTTTCAAATCTTGTGAAAGATTTTTGGATTAATTCTTCTGTCCTATTTGAGGAAAATAAAATTCATTCCTCTGTGTTTGGTCATCCAATAAGAATCACCAGAACTTCTATTGTTGTCGCAATAGGATGTTGGTATTTGGGCATGACTGTGGACTATTATCTGTTCAACAACACCTTTGATGGAAATTATATTCTCCTCTTTCTAGACATGGTCAATCAAGCCAATGGATCTTCCTCTCCACGGACTCTTCGTCCTACCGCAAGAGTCTGACATCAAGTGCTTTTGTCAAATTTTTGTCCAAGGAAAATAGACACAAAAATTCTCACACACGAAAACAAGCATTTTATGCTCTCTCTTGCCGTCAAGAACCACATCAACCTTCCTAAGACCATTTTTAACTATCTCAAGGAGACAATTCGTGCTTCAAGAAACAAGACATCCTTTCTCATTCCTTATGGAAGAGTGTTGTCTAAAGTCTTCATACGAGCAAGGGTAGTTAATAATGTCCGTAATGGAATATTTGTTGATGTTTTGGTTGTAGAGCGTTGTGAGATGTTTGACTATGTTGATTGAATTCTCTTGTGGTTTCCTCTGGTTGTTCGTTTCCTCGGTATCTATAAAATGTTTATTTCCTAAATTGCTTCGTTTTCCTTTACCTATTCTTTGTGTTATTGGAAAGAAATGTGCTAAATATCACTAATAACTATTTCCATAAACAAACCCACACATTTAATCGTTAAAATTATGTATTTTATCAGATTAATCGTTTAAATTATGTACTTTATCAAATTAAACAAACGTGCTAAATTTTGTTAAAACTTCTTTGATTTCTAACAAAGGGGGAGAAGTAAAGATGATTTTTGATATATCTATTCTCATAATATCTTTCTTGTATAAGATATAAGAGATTTTTGTGTCTAACATGTTTGACTAAGGAACTTTGCAAGAGTGCACTGAAATTTTATAGATAGACAAAACTCTGGAAGACAATCAGAAGACTATTCAAGATATGAGAAGCCAGAAAGTTCAGATGCTCTGAACATGGTAAAGATTCTGATGAACCTTATTTTGAAGTTTAACACTTATTCACAAACAAGTTCTATCAACAAGGTTGTCAACATGGTTCAACCAATATCTGTCAATTCACCGTGTTCTAATAGCAAGCCAGGATCTAAGATGAAGAACCAGACATTTCTAGTCACACTCTAATGGAATCATAAACAAGGAAGTATTCTTTTCCTACTACCTTCTTATACTTCAAAATTATTTTGAAAGTCTTGTGCTCAGGGGGGTCTTTGGACGAGCGTAAATGAATTTTGAGTGTATTGTTCTTAGGGGGAGATGCTTAGCTAACTCTGAATATGTTTGTATGTGATTTAAACCTAGTATAAATTATTCATCAAAACATATGATTTTGTCATCATCAAAAAGGGGTAGATTATAAGAACAAAATTTGGTTCTGCATCTGACCTTAGATTTTGATGATAACATTAGATGATATCTTAGAGAAAAATTTAGTACTCTAACGGTTTCTGTCTAGTGTGTAGCTTTTGCTAACAGGTTCTAACTCTGAAGAAAAGGTGTGTAACGCCATCAGGTTCTAAATGCAACCCATTTCGACTCTGAAGAAACCAACGTGTTTACAGATTCAGTCAAGTTCGGGAATACGTCTATAACAACGATTCTGATGAACGTTAGTTATAGAGCTTCTGATCGAGACTCTCATGAAAGAGCTTTTGAGGCCTTCTCTAGCTCTGAGATTCTATTGTCCAAGTTCTGAAGTTCTTAAGACAAGGTTTTGGATGAACAAGTTCTAATGACTCTAAAGACTTAGGATTTAAATATTTGAAGACTAAATGCTGAAGTTCTGAAGACAATTGTCATACCCCAATTTTTGCCCCATGCATTTTGTTCATTTGGGTGTCTTGCATTTTATTTCAATTCATTCATCGTTCATCGTCGCATTTTGTATATTTTGAAGAAAAAAAATTAGACTTTTATTAAAGTCAACAAAAAATTATTTTTGTTTCGCATTTATCCGGGTTAAACATTTATCCGAATTTTTCTTTCATCGTTCATCGTCGCATGTTGCATATTTTTATCCGGGTTAAACATTTATCCGAATTTTTCTTTTTTAGAAAATAAATAAATATTTGTTTTTATTTTTATCATTTAAAAACATATTAAAAAATATGTCTTTTAATATTTTTGTTTAATTTTATTTTAAAAAGATAAAAAGATAGTTTTGAATATTTAGTTTACTTTTATTTATTTATTTTATTAGGATTAGTATTATTTTATTTTAGTTTAGATTTATTTTAGCATTTTGTTACTAGTTTAAAAAATATATACATACACGATCAACCGATCCTTACTCCACCTAAAAACATCAACCGTGAAGCAACACATTAACTTCCAAACATCCACGCCTAACAATCTGCTCCACCAGAAAACACTTCATGACCACTACCCCTGCAAAAAATCGAACCTCTCCCGCTAACAACCACGGTTTCATCATTCAAAACCATGAAAAACCAATACTAACCATCATCCACCACCCTTCTCTGCCAAGAATCCTCTAACACCGTAACACACCCTTAACACTCACAACTACAACCCATCATGTAACCTCTTCAACATCACACTCATTAACCTACCAAGCGGCGCCACTTCATAACCAGAGAAATACTTGCATGGATACGAACATAAACCCAAAATTTTAGGAACAACCAATGAAAAGAGAGAGAATATAAATTTTTTAAAATTTTAATTTCGTTTTTAATTGACATCATGGGGGTGGTTGAGATAAAAGAAGAGAGAGACAATTTTATTTTTAATTTTTAATTAATAAAAAAAATGTGATTGGTTGTGTGTAAATACAAGTGTTGGGGTTGTGTCTATGTAAGTATTTTCCTCATAACCATATCCACTCATCTTTATCTCTCACTTCAAATATTCAAGAAATTTCAGAAAAAGAAAAATGAACAAAAGTCGAAAGAAACACGAATATTTTTTACTCTCTCTTTCAACCGCATTAAACCCACCCTTCATGCATCACATCACTTTTTACAAAATATAAAAAGTTGAGAATGGATGGCAACATAGATATCATCTTCCTTTTCAACGTATACATATCACAAAGTCATCTTCATTCTCTCCATTCCATACACCATAAACAACCAACTATATCCATCTTCTACTTTATTCAAGCAAGAGAACCATATTGCATATTTCTTACCTTACGCAACCAATAGCAGCCACTAGCGGTAACCGATATGTACCTCCATATAAACCGTGGAAAACCCAACCATAACTTCACTTCCATCATACTCCACCGAACCGCTACATCCACAACCGTGAGTGTAACAGTAACACCCTTCTAACCCTCGAGGAATATTCACAATATAATACGAATTAAAACAAATAAGAATCACCAACAAAGGTGCCACATCGTCATAGAACTTCACAATAACTAGTTCTGCTCCGTAACACGGGTTCTAAAAAATTAAAACATTTAAGTTATTGGAAATATCATCAAAAACTTCAAACATCGCAGCGGAATTATAGTGTCAAAAACATCTTTATTTAATACTTCAAGTAAAATGTCATCACACTTCATAACGCATAAACCATGTTTAGAGTATCTCAAAACAAAGTAAACCATCTCAATATAACATGCCAACAAAGAACATATAGTTCAAATTCAATGTTCTTAACCCCGATGTTACGTATCAGAGAAAGACTCCCTTAACTCTAAATAAAACGCTAAATATTAGGTTTTTTCTTTGGTCACCTCCCTATGGGGGTCACCCCCAGCGAAAATCCCAAAATACCCCTGCTTCGGAAATGAACTTCCGAAGCGCTTTTTTATTTTAAAAAATTTCCTTAATTCGGAAGTGCATCTCCGAAAACACCCCATGGGGGGTGTCTTCGGAGATGAACTTCCGAAAACACCTCATGGGGGGTGTCTTCGGAAATGAACTTCCGAATTATGCAGAAACTGTGTTTTTTTTTATGTTTTTTCATAACAGTCTCGCATTTTAATTAAACGCAAACGCCAAATAAAATAAGCAATAGATAAACTGAAAATACTAATATGATAAATAAACAAAAAAAAATACTAATCCGATGAAAATAATATATACAAACCGAAAAAAATAAAAATAGTGTGCTAAAGATACAATCCGATAACAAAAAATATATAAACCCGACCACTACTGGGTGTGCCTAAACCTCTCGCCCTGAGACCTCCTCTGCCGCGTGTATGTCGCCGCACGGTCCGCATCAAGGACGATCATCTCCATCACCGCGACTGCCTCTAGACCGCCCCGCTCCACGATACCTCGATCCAACGCGTCCCGCCCAATCATCGATATCCGCTGGCAGATCGGCATGAGATCAATGGCGTGATCATCCTCGGCCTGCTGGTTCTCCAGGATCTCCTCGTGTGCTGGCCTAGGAGCGCCGGGAATGTCGGGTCTCAGAAGAGGATGTGACACCCGATAGAACCATGTGACGTATCCCTCCTCACTGTGCCAGTCCTGGGTGACCCGAGTGAGACGGTACTCCAGCGGTACCACATGATCCTCCCAATGCTCCCATATGGCAGTGAGCTGCACTCGGGTCACAGTGTCGGGAGCAGCCTCAAAGGGTGACCTGGGTATCCGCTGCACGAATCCGAACTGACGCATGCACCGCTCAGGGAGATATCGAACCATGATGCCGGTCCCGCATGCCAACCAGCCTGAATATAGAGCAATGCCGTCAAAGGGGACAATCTGAGCGTAGTCGACGAACGGCCTCCAGGTGACGTCGTCGTGCATCGTGCGGTCCAAGTACAGACGGTATGGTCCCACCGCATCATTCCCCCTCTGGAGAGCGTATCTGGCGGCCCTGGGCATGGCGTCCACGTACGCAGGATCGATGTGAAAGCCGTGGATGCGGGAGAAGTAGGAGATGATCCAGCTCTGAAACAGAAACAAGATAATGTATTAAAATTAAATACGAAACATATATAAATAAATAAATACGATAATGTATTAAAATAAAACGTACCGTAAGCAGTGTGCAGGATCCGACCAACTGCCTCGTCCTCCAGTTGGAGGCCTCATTCAGCTTCTGGTAGAGATATGCCAGAGTAGCTGATCCCCAGTTCCACTGGTGAACGGTATCCAGGTCCATGAAATAGCGGAGGTAGGCCACGTCGACGTACCTGGCACTCTTGTCCACAAAGCATGCAGCGCCTACCACATGCATGTACCAGCACCGGAGAGCGCAGCCGCGGTGGTACTCCCTGAATAGGTCGTTATCCTCCTGCTCGGCCTCGGCCGCCGCGTCCAGGTGGAACTCAAAATAGATGCTCAGTGTAGTGAACCGGACATGAGGCCCACAAGTTGTGACGCACTCAAAGTGAGCAACCTCGTGCGGCAGGCCCAAATAGTGCATCATCCACTCAATGGCCTCGACCCTCTGGATCCTGGAGTAGTCCAACAGCGGCCCCCTAATAGGCAGGTGGAGAAGACACTGGACGTCATGCAAGGTGATCGTCAACTCCCCCACCGGCAAGTGGAAAGAAGACGTCTCCTTGTGCCAGCGCTCCACAAATGCCCCCTGCATGCCGGTGCTGATGGTGGTGTACCCGGTCATGCAGAGCCCGCTAAGCCCTGAACCTCGCACATGGTCGTTAAACCACTGAGTTGCTGGTTTAAACAGACCGAAAATCTTCCTGGAGTGGTTCACCATTTTCAATGGCTCTCTCTCCTGTTACAAAAAAAAACAAATAAGCGAGAAATAAACGGTAAAATTATAAAAAATGGTGACAAATAAACGGCTAAGTTAAAAAAAATACCTCTCCCTCCCAGATCCGCCGAGCGACGTGATCCTGGTAGTGAATCAGCAGGGAAGTGTCAAAAGGCCCTCCCGGATAGCTATCCACCTCCTGCTCCTCCTGCTCCTCCTCCTCCCCGACTGGAGGGTCAACATCCGGTATGACCTCCTCCTCCTCCTCATCCTCATCCTCCTCCTCTCGCTGGCGGGAAGAAGATACCCGAGCCAGCCTACTCCTAGAGCCTGAAGCAGATGAACTCTCCACCAAGTCCTGTGGAACGTGCACACGGCGTCCCCGGCCCCGCCCGCGTGTCGACGCCAGCTGCGCCGCCGCCCGCTCGCGTCTAGCCGACGCAGTCTGGGACTCCCTGCCCTGTCTGATGCGTGCTGGCTGGTTGCCTGACATGTTCCTGTAAACAATCGAAATCGATTAATATGCGAGACAAATGAAAAAACAAAAAAAAATGCACTTCTGATACAGTTCGGAAGTTCATTTCCGAAACTGGGATGGAGGTGTTTTCGGAAATGAACTTCCGAAACACCCCTGCGCAGAGCTTCTCTGCAACCTACAATGGCAGACCCCAAAATCAAACTTTAAACCTATGTCTACACATTCTAAACATCCTAAATACCACTACCAACCTAACCTAATACATATTTTCCTATTTGTAAACACCCTAATATCAATTTTAAGCATAGGTCTAAAACTCAAAATGCTTACCGATTGAAGAGGTTGGAGTGCTTTTTAATGTAGTATAGGAAGCTTGTTGGAGCCTTTGATGTTGCCTTGGAAGTCTTTTAACAAAATTTCGCCTTTGGTGTTGTTTGATGTTGGATTAGGGTAAATGAATGGGGGAGGGGGAGTGTTCTGCTTAATCTGCAGAACGTGTCTTATTTCGGAAGTTCATTTCCGAAACCACAATTTCAGAAATGAACATCTGAAATAAGACAATTTTTTAAAAAAAAGGCGCTTTCGAAGATGAACTTCCGAAAACACCTTTTTCATGCAGTTCGGAAGTTCATTTCCGAAGTCAGGGGTAGTTTGGATTTTTCACCAGAGGTGAACTAGAAGGTTGGGAGGTTGGCAAAGAAATTTTCAAATATTACATGAAGCTATCCTTTAAGCTTCAACAAACTATTCCTGGTTACCTTCGTGTTACCCACGTGGAGGCAACATTCAAACAAAAAGGGTAATTATTTCATAATTATTATAAAAGACATAAGGAATTAATATAGTAGTGGCATACAATCAACCAATCACACATATACCAATACGACATATCCTTCATATACGCATACTTACTCACACATGCACATCATCACCTATTCACAACATCAACATATTATTCAATCATATACACCATTTAATTCATCATTCACCTCACAATTAATCAAACATCATTCAATTCACAGTAAATCAACATCATTCAATTCAAAGTTAATCAGACATCATTAAATCATACAAGTCACAAAGAATGCAATGCAACCTCAACGAGTCATGAATGTGGTACCAATTCATCACGGATGACTCAGTCATCGTCCTCCAAAGATCCCCACCATAGGATCGATTCCCACTTGGAACCGGAGCTCAATAAAATGCACTTAATCCACACAATAGGATTAAGGCCCACTGTCATACCCCAAAATTTGCCCATACAATTTCTCTTGCTCACATTCAAATCAATACACAAAGCTTCTAAACACACTCTCCTATACACAAGCTCTGAACTAGGGTTTGATTAATTCGATGGAAAATCATTGAATCAATGGCTCAAGATGGTTCCATAGGGTCACCAACATCCCAAAGTATCTCCATATAAAGTTTCAAGTCAAACAGAGCAAATTTAGTCCCTCAAATCCTGATTAGGTCAACAGTCGACTCTCAAGGGCAAAACAGTCATTTCAAGTCAAAATATAGTCAAAGTTCAAGATATTTGGTCAACAAACATCCTCATAACCCTAAAATCATCATTTGATCAAAGGTTGATCATGATGATGCAAGGAAAGATCAGAGAAGTCAAAGTCAAGAGTTACTATTTTAGGCATGAACTGAAAAAGTCAACCAAACTTTGAAAATTCACCAAATATTCATACTTCATCAGAAAAATTCCTACCAAAGCTCATTTTGAAGAGAATTCATTCCTCTATCCAATGGTCCAAGAATCAGAGCCCATAGGTCAATGGTTTAAGAGATATGGCTTCATACATTACAGGTCCTTTTCAGAAGTCAACAAAAAGGCACTTTCATCAAAAGGTCATAAAATGAGAATGAAAAAAGATTTTGACATGGAACCAAAGACATTGGTTAGAGGACTCTCCAAGGTTTCCAAAATATCATAGAACACCTCCATACCTCAAAAATTGAGGGAGATACACCTTGTCAAAGTTGGACTATTTTTGAGAAAAAATGTGAAAGGAAAAGGGCCAAAACTCTAAAAATTTCCAAATGGGCCTATAATCTTTTGGTTCTAACCTTATTCTAAGCCCATCCACGTGCTAGAACTAGGAGCATTTTATTCTTGCTATTTTATTTATTATTTTATGATTTTAATTAAATAAAATCATGATTTAATTATACAAAATACAAAAATAATGCAAGATTTGATTTTTCTTTAATTTGAAGTCAAGAATTGAATCAAATATCTCCCACCAATCAGTATATTTCGTTCATGATGCTTGAATCCCAAGATTGGCCTAATATAGAAAGGATCCATGGCAAATTTCAATCAAATTTCCAACCACATTCAATTCTTGATTCAATGAAGATTTGTTCCAATTTTGTTGACCTAAAACGCTCTAGTATATATACAAAAGCATTGCAGACCCTTAAGGAGAGGAAATTCGGCTAAAAGAACTCTAACCCGAGCACACAAATCTCAAAGAAAATTGAAGTTGCTCTTGGAGATTCAGGTTGATTCAAGAGGATTCAAAGATTCCAACACGTTCCCCAAGCATCACTGAGCGTCTCTCGATCCTTGGCAAGCCTCGATACATCCGGAGACGCCTCCAGTCCTTCAAGGTTTGACCAAATTCGTATTCACTCAATTATCACATTCCATGCATTCTAATTGATTTTTGGATGTGTTTTCGTACATATCGTGATGTTATAATCAATCCTGGATGTTTAATTGAGTTTTCATGTACATTTGCTGTGATTCACCATGTTAGGGTTTATGGACTTTGAATTAGGGCTTTTTGATTGACTAAGAATTAGGACAAATCATATAGTTCATGAAACTCGTGACCTCTGGACGATCACAATGGAGGGGTCGCGAAAAATTTCTTGTATGTTTTTGGGCTATTCGTAATGTGCAGGGGCTATGGCCATGGTTTTCGTCCGTGGGTAGAAGTGCAGGACCTAAAGCGACGGCTGGAGCTCAGGGATGAACTCGTGGCAGGATCTGGTTGGTCCGTTCAAAAAACGCGCGCGTTTTCTCCTCTCGTGGGACACTGAGATCCGGTGTGCCTCATCAACACGTACACCATGCTCCTGCGTCATCTGAGCCTTCAGAACCTTTTCCTCCCCGATCCAACGCATGCCAAAGTGAGGGTGCATCATGAACCATCATGGATGAGCAGCACCGAATCAAAAGTTAAGATTTTCATAATTTTTTTTTATTTTTTATTATACAACTTATTATTTTATTTTATTTTTAATATATATATATATTGTTTTCTTCAAATAAAATTGTTTTATATATATAAACTATATGAAATTTTTATGAATGAATTTATACTTATTATTTGTTTATTGTTTATGATATTTAATATATATATTATTTATAATAATAGTTATTTAATTCGATTTAATTATTAAAAACCCTTAAAAATTCATATTTATTTTATTTGAACTCCCAAAAATTCATAAAAATCATTTTTACCTTCGAATTTATTTTTTACTCCGATTTAATTAATTAGGTCGAGAGACCAATAATTAATTAAATCGATTGTGTCCCGTTAATTCAATTTTCGCCCTAATCAGGGTTTATGACGAACATTCCAATACACTGATATATTTCTTTTTCTATGCCTTTTTCAGGGTTAGCCATATGATTCGCCCCGAACGCGCGCCTTCAACAAACCTCGAAGATAAGTGTGCTGCTTTATTTAATTTTATTCTTTTAATTGAATCGTTGTTAGGGTTTGCCTTGCCTTCACATATTTTCCGCCTTATTTCAGGGTTTACCTTCAAGGCAACCTTCGCCTAACAACCATATCAGATCAAATACGAATCGAAGCTAAGTATTATTTATGCATGCCTTATCAATTTATTTTCCTCTCATTTTTTAATTAATCCTGATTATCTTCGAATTAGCCATACACTCACTCAACTTTTATTTTCTGTCTTTCAGGGTTTGTGGATTGCCAAAGCCACGCGTTTGGTAACCCTAAATTTTATCCACTTGTATTTTATTTTTATTATTATTACTTGTGTCAAACCCTGATAAGGGATCCCCTGGTTTCAATTTCCCTTCCCCTTTATTGCTTTATATACTGCGTGGTTAGTAAAATAGGGAGTGCAACCCTAAATTAATTAGAATAACTAAACACAAGATAATATAATCTGAATTGAATCACATGATTGGTGCACACACGCACGCTTTTGGGTAACCCTCTCTGTTGCCTGTTGCCTGTTGCCTGTTGCCTGTTGCCTGTTGCCTGTTGCCTTCGTTTTTCTGCAGAATAAGCCATGTCCCTCGAATTCGAGGATACCTCAGCCGTGTTGCCTCGATAAAAAGGTCACGACCCTAATGATGCTGCCTTCGATACACAAATGACCTCGACCCTCGGATGTTGCCTACGGAAAAGGCTGAGGTATCTTCTGGCTGCCTACGAAAAGGCTTATTCTGATCCTTGCCTTAGACTACCTGCCCTTCTATGGCATGGGACAGTCTTATGGCAAAGGATATTTCGATGACCCTTAAACCTCCAAATGAAAGGCTTCCTGCCCTCTTATGGCAAGGATAGACCCTTTCGCTCTGAAAGGCTGAAAGAACAGATTTCTCAAATATAAGGTAAATTGCTCTTAAATTGCTTTGCCTTGCTCTAAATATTTTCAAATATTCTTTCTCAAAATTCTTCAATATGGCTACGCTCATTTACGAGCTAAAGTCCATATCTTCTTCTTCTACCTTTCTGAAACAAAAAGAGCAAAGCAAGTTAAGAGCCCATGGATAACCATGGATGCAAAGGGTGCCTTACACCTTCCCTTTGCATAATTACCCCCCGAACCCTATTTTATTTAAAAGGTTTTTCCTGTTCTTTTAGCCTTTCTAATTAAATTTGGATAAAATAAAAGTCGGTGGCGACTCTTGCTTACCGCGACATTCCGATTATAAAAGTCAGTTCACCGTGTTACAGAACTGGCGACTCTGCTGGGGACTTTTCGATAAAAGAGGGGTTACCTTAAAAGTTTAGGATTCACTTAAATGTTTTCTATTGTTTGCTTTGTTTGTTTTATCTTTCAGGGGCGTTTTGGGAAAATTGAAGGACGAATCCTATTCCCGGATTCAAGAACACTTAAGATTAGGAGTGGCATAGTCATGGCGACCTCTTTCACATATGTGGGAGATGAGTCAATATGAAGTTCACGCTTGAGTTAGGACTCCATAGCATATGCACACCTTTCTCAAATGAGGGGGGTCTATGTATGTGTCTGTGGGTGCGCCGGAGCTCAAGGACCTTTAGTTACCCTTAACCCATCCTGGCCTTTAGGAACGTAGTGGGGGGACTACCCTTGACAAATGTTAAGGACTAGCCGCTACCCGATACTACAATTCAGATAGGTTCTTTCTCAAAGTATCATTGCATGGTGCGAATGCATCATGTCCGAGGGTGCTTTAGAAGGGCTAACAATTCTGGATAACTTGTAGAACCCGTTGCTGAAATCTCCTTATCCATAGAAATACCCTTGGGAAGGACACCTGATCAGACTCCATGCAGTCCTTAAGCCAAAAATTGTGTGACTTGTGTTACTTGTTTGTGTTTGCTACTGACCTTCGTTTCCTTGCAGGTTTTGTTAAAAAGGACTTGTTTGTCCTTACTATCTCACACTATGCCTAATGAACTGCATTCACATAACATCATGACATCATGACATCATAAGCATAACATGACTTAACTAACCCTTTCAAGGATCTTAGGGATTTAGGGCGCACAATTTCAGGGACACCTATCAATGATTGATTTCCTTATCAAGGGGCAAGAGGATTTATTTTCCTCTAGCCATGTGCCTTCAAATTTAAGAGTATCCCGAATCGGAGGCTATGACCCACTTGATATGGTGAGCTCGATTCTCAAAAGAAGGATGTTCAAAGACAAAGTTCATATTTCTTCAAACGAAGATGCGACCAAATCATTTCTAATGTTGCTAACTAAATTCCCAAGGATCCTTGAAAACATTGCATATGCATAATCATATCATTCATAAACATCGCATCACAGGTTTCATAAAATCAAATGCCTCATCTTTGTTGCTGTTTATTTCAGTAAGAAAGATGAATCTCGAACAATCTGTCAAGGATCTCCAAGCTCAGAATGCTGAATTTCAAGCTCTGATTCTGAACCTGGCCAATGGGCAAAATGAACTGAAAGTCCTTCTGACTAAGAAGGAAAAGAAGACTCAGAAACCCAAAGGAGTGATCAATCTGGGTAGAAGGTTCAAAGGTCGTCCCAAGAAAGCTGAGGATGCTGAAATTCCCAAGAATGAGGAAGATGAAGAGAGAGATGATATCAGTGTCAAGAACAATCAGGGAAGCCATGTAGGTTCTGATGGGGAAGAAGAAGAAGAAGAAGAGTATCCCGAGGATGAGGATGAATCTGATGAGAGGTATAGGCAGTTGGAAGAACGTCTAAGAAGCGTGGAAATTCAAAAGGTACCTGGGCTGGATTTTGAAGAATTAGGACTCGTTCCTGGAGTCGTTATTCCTCCAAAATTCAAAACTCCCGCCTTTGCTAAGTATGATGGAGTCTCTTGTCCTAAACTACACTTGAGGTCTTATGTAAGGAAGATTCAACCTCACACTGCTGATAAGAGGCTCTGGATCCATTTCTTTCAGGAAAGCTTATCCGGAACTCAACTCGAATGGTACTATCAACTGGAAAGTACCAACATCCATACCTGGGAAGATTTAGTTGTTGCCTTCTATAAGCAATACCAATATAATTCCGATCTCGCACCAACTCGCATGCAATTGCAAAGCATGTCTATGGGACCTAAAGAAAGTTTCAAAGAGTATGCACAAAAGTGGAGAGATTTAGCTGGGAGAGTCCAACCTTCTTTGACTGATAGGGAGTTGGTGGACACGTTCATGGGCACGCTAACTGGACCATTCTATAGTCACTTACTGGGTAGTTCTTCGTCTGGGTTTACTGATCTTATCTTGACTGGAGAACGTGTTGAGAGTGGTATCCGAAGTGGAAAGATTCAAGTGGGCGCATCCTCTAGTGCTGCAAAGAATCCATATCATGGAAAAAATGAGTCTAATGTTGTTCATAGTCAGAGGGGCCGTGATAAGAACGATCAGAATCAGTCTGTTGGTGCCGTCCTCATCTCTACTCCAACATCTCAACAATCTCCCAGACAAGAGTATCAACGCAAAACTGATAGACCAAGGAGACAATTCACCCCGATCAACATGCCTTTGTCTCAAGCCTTACAACATCTACTAAAGGCTAAGCTGATCACCCTAAAGGATCCTCCGAAGTTTACCAACACTGCTAGTCCAGCTTATGATCCCAAGGCTACATGCGCCTACCATTCTAATGCTACTGGACACAATGCCGACAACTGCTGGGCATTGAAAAATAAGATTCAAGATATGATAGAAGCTGGTGAAATTGAGTTCGACACTCCTGCAACTCCTAATGTGATCACTGCTCCCATGCCTAATCACAACAAGATTGCTAATGTTATGGATGGCTAGAAGGATGAATCTTTAGATCATTAGATTTACTTTCTCTTGCAATTTCTATTCTGTTTGTTTAAACACTCAAATTATGATAGACATTATTTGTTTTAATAATCATCATCAGTGCATTGCATATGTTTGTCTTGAATAAATTATTTCGCTATCACTTTTCTTAAATTATGTCTTTACTCTGCATATGTTTTGTGATACTCAACTCCTGCTAAGCTGTAAGCCTTTTAAGGGAGGATGACGAAAATGATACCGCAACCTCACACAATATGCTTTTAAACAGACTATGCTGACGATGTACAGGCATTGTTTCAATTCCCAAAACAGTGGAGATATAAGGATGATAATCCCTCGTCAACCCCTTTGAGCCTAAGGAGTAGAAGTTTTTCTTTTGTACAAAAAACCGCATTTTTAACCTGGGGCAGGGTAGTTCTCATTTAATTTGGCTGTGCATTCTATTTTTAAGAGAATCATTATTTTTACACCTTCCAACAAATGTTTCAGTCACAAGCGTTCATCCGCATACATCAAAGAAGCATTAGAGATGTCAATCAAAAGCCAATGATGTTTCATCAGTCATTAACAAGGCAGTCAATATCTTTCAAAAAATGAATGAAAAATGAAGAAACATATATATAAAGAAAAGCCTGCTAAGTCAAAAATCAAAAAGATGACTTAGGCAAAAATCAAGGCACCCCGCTGACTGTAAACTCAAAACAGACAGTTCAGGCAAAAGTTAGGGATATCAAAAAAAAATGAAAGAAGAGAAGTTAATAAATTCCTAAACAACACAATGTTGTGACTACCAAAAGGAAGAAGTGACTGCCATCTCAAAAGTTCTCTTTGTTTGCGAACCATCAACATTATCAAAGGCGCAAATCCAAAAGTCTCTTGGAACCTGAATGCATAAGTTGAATTAACTGAGCTTAGGATCGAAGATCATCACGAAGAGGGGTGGGTACAATCAAATTTTGAGCCTTTATCCTTCGTTTCTTAAACCGTGAACCAAGCCACGTTACAACCCTTAAAAGTCCTAACTGAAGCATGGTTAGTTCGAAAGCATACTGTCACAAAAAAGGTATCCTGACTTCTTAAGGTTTACCACAAATGCTGAGTCGACACTTCGTTTTTACAAACATCACGTTTTTATAAACATCATGCTTTTACATATCCAGTTTTAATGTTTTTCAAAAAAACTCAAGACAAACGTATGCATTGCATCTCATGAATTCATTATTAAACATATTCTGCTACATAATTTCAAATGTTAGCAACAGAAAGAATTTGCACATGAAACAACTAATGACTGAAAGTTATCCCGATAGACGAGATTACTCTGAGAAGCAACGCCTCCTACGTATACAAGGGGCATGACACGCTTTGCCCAATCAATCTGGGGCAATCAAATCAAGATTCCGAGAATCTCTCAGAAGCAAAAACAGTCAGGGGCATCGTCCTAAGTTTATGATTACTAGGGGCATGTCGCCCATAGTGCATATCTCATAAAGTCCTCGCGAGGCGAATCTTTCCAAAGTTCCTACTAGCTGGGGGCAAATCTACGCAAGTCCAGTTTGACATCTTGATCAATACTCAGTGGCGTGCCCTGAATCAAATGGTAGTTACTATAATACTGGGGGCAACTTTCAAGATGCCCATGTCTCCCCACAGGGCCAGGTTCGTAAAATCACATCCCCACAGAGTAATCATTAAGAAGATATCTCCAAATGCTCTTGTCCAATAAAAGACATAGCTCCTCAACAGAGTTGACATCTTCAACACTACCGGTTCTCCAACACTTTGCTCTTCTCCAACATGGCTTACTAGTATATTTCACCCCCAATCAGGATACGTCAAGTTACTTTCATCCCCAAGCGGAAACCATGAATCCCCAGCTGAGCATCCTCAAGACGAGTCAAACATCAAACTCACAATGATATAGAGATTTATCTTCTCAATCGAGATGTTCCGAGAAGCACAGATCATAATCATACATCATAAATCATAAACACGCATCATAAGTCATAAACATATTCATACATCACATACACATTCCTCATTTATTTTGAGAAGCACATAGTTCATGCATCATAACATTACATAAAAGCTAACAATGTTTGACAGGTACATTACAAAGAAGCGAATCTTATTCAAAGCAACGCCTGACGCATGGCGCTCCAGACATCTACGGATGCAAATTGGGTAGTCTAACGCACGACTTATCCATCAACCTAACGCACGGTTTTCCAGACATCTGAGGATGCAATTGAGAATAGTCTAACGCACGATTCATTCTTCGACCTAACGCACGGTCTTCCAGACATCTACGGATGCAAATTGGGTAGTCTAACGCACGACTTATCCATCAACCTAACGCACGGTTTTCCAGACATCTGAGGATGCAATTGAGAATAGTCTAACGCACGATTCATTCTTCGACCTAACGCACGGTCTTCCAGACATCTACGGATGCAAATGGGGTAGCCTAACGCACGACCTATCCATCAACCTAACGCACGGTTTTCCAGACATCTGAGGATGCAAACAGTCTAACATACGACACATTCTAACCCTCAATCCTATCAAGTCATATGGCATCTTTAAGCCCATCTCCGGCAAAAGTCCCTATTTCAGCTAGGGCAAATTTCTTGGTATTCTAGTGTTCAATCATCTTCCACCTTCAGATACCGACTGGCACACAAACCACTCTACATCTTCAGGTTTAAGATAATTGAACAGGGGCAGCTGTCATACCCCAAAATTTGCCCATACAATTTCTCTTGCTCACATTCAAATCAATACACAAAGCTTCTAAACACACTCTCCTATACACAAGCTCTGAACTAGGGTTTGATTAATTCGATGGAAAATCATTGAATCAATGGCTCAAGATGGTTCCATAGGGTCACCAACATCCCAAAGTATCTCCATATAAAGTTTCAAGTCAAACAGAGCAAATTTAGTCCCTCAAATCCTGATTAGGTCAACAGTCGACTCTCAAGGGCAAAACAGTCATTTCAAGTCAAAATATAGTCAAAGTTCAAGATATTTGGTCAACAAACATCCTCATAACCCTAAAATCATCATTTGATCAAAGGTTGATCATGATGATGCAAGGAAAGATCAGAGAAGTCAAAGTCAAGAGTTACTATTTTAGGCATGAACTGAAAAAGTCAACCAAACTTTGAAAATTCACCAAATATTCATACTTCATCAGAAAAATTCCTACCAAAGCTCATTTTGAAGAGAATTCATTCCTCTATCCAATGGTCCAAGAATCAGAGCCCATAGGTCAATGGTTTAAGAGATATGGCTTCATACATTACAGGTCCTTTTCAGAAGTCAACAAAAAGGCACTTTCATCAAAAGGTCATAAAATGAGAATGAAAAAAGATTTTGACATGGAACCAAAGACATTGGTTAGAGGACTCTCCAAGGTTTCCAAAATATCATAGAACACCTCCATACCTCAAAAATTGAGGGAGATACACCTTGTCAAAGTTGGACTATTTTTGAGAAAAAATGTGAAAGGAAAAGGGCCAAAACTCTAAAAATTTCCAAATGGGCCTATAATCTTTTGGTTCTAACCTTATTCTAAGCCCATCCACGTGCTAGAACTAGGAGCATTTTATTCTTGCTATTTTATTTATTATTTTATGATTTTAATTAAATAAAATCATGATTTAATTATACAAAATACAAAAATAATGCAAGATTTGATTTTTCTTTAATTTGAAGTCAAGAATTGAATCAAATATCTCCCACCAATCAGTATATTTCGTTCATGATGCTTGAATCCCAAGATTGGCCTAATATAGAAAGGATCCATGGCAAATTTCAATCAAATTTCCAACCACATTCAATTCTTGATTCAATGAAGATTTGTTCCAATTTTGTTGACCTAAAACGCTCTAGTATATATACAAAAGCATTGCAGACCCTTAAGGAGAGGAAATTCGGCTAAAAGAACTCTAACCCGAGCACACAAATCTCAAAGAAAATTGAAGTTGCTCTTGGAGATTCAGGTTGATTCAAGAGGATTCAAAGATTCCAACACGTTCCCCAAGCATCACTGAGCGTCTCTCGATCCTTGGCAAGCCTCGATACATCCGGAGACGCCTCCAGTCCTTCAAGGTTTGACCAAATTCGTATTCACTCAATTATCACATTCCATGCATTCTAATTGATTTTTGGATGTGTTTTCGTACATATCGTGATGTTATAATCAATCCTGGATGTTTAATTGAGTTTTCATGTACATTTGCTGTGATTCACCATGTTAGGGTTTATGGACTTTGAATTAGGGCTTTTTGATTGACTAAGAATTAGGACAAATCATATAGTTCATGAAACTCGTGACCTCTGGACGATCACAATGGAGGGGTCGCGAAAAATTTCTTGTATGTTTTTGGGCTATTCGTAATGTGCAGGGGCTATGGCCATGGTTTTCGTCCGTGGGTAGAAGTGCAGGACCTAAAGCGACGGCTGGAGCTCAGGGATGAACTCGTGGCAGGATCTGGTTGGTCCATTCAAAAAACGCGCGCGTTTTCTCCTCTCGTGGGACACTGAGATCCGGTGTGCCTCATCAACACGTACACCATGCTCCTGCGTCATCTGAGCCTTCAGAACCTTTTCCTCCCCGATCCAACGCATGCCAAAGTGAGGGTGCATCATGAACCATCATGGATGAGCAGCACCGAATCAAAAGTTAAGATTTTCATAATTTTTTTTTATTTTTTATTATACAACTTATTATTTTATTTTATTTTTAATATATATATATATATTGTTTTCTTCAAATAAAATTGTTTTATATATATAAACTATATGAAATTTTTATGAATGAATTTATACTTATTATTTGTTTATTGTTTATGATATTTAATATATATATTATTTATAATAATAGTTATTTAATTCGATTTAATTATTAAAAACCCTTAAAAATTCATATTTATTTTATTTGAACTCCCAAAAATTCATAAAAATCATTTTTACCTTCGAATTTATTTTTTACTCCGATTTAATTAATTAGGTCGAGAGACCAATAATTAATTAAATCGATTGTGTCCCGTTAATTCAATTTTCGCCCTAATCAGGGTTTATGACGAACATTCCAATACACTGATGTATTTCTTTTTCTATGCCTTTTTCAGGGTTAGCCATATGATTCGCCCCGAACGCGCGCCTTCAACAAACCTCGAAGATAAGTGTGCTGCTTTATTTAATTTTATTCTTTTAATTGAATCGTTGTTAGGGTTTGCCTTGCCTTCACATATTTTCCGCCTTATTTCAGGGTTTACCTTCAAGGCAACCTTCGCCTAACAACCATATCAGATCAAATACGAATCGAAGCTAAGTATTATTTATGCATGCCTTATCAATTTATTTTCCTCTCATTTTTTAATTAATCCTGATTATCTTCGAATTAGCCATACACTCACTCAACTTTTATTTTCTGTCTTTCAGGGTTTGTGGATTGCCAAAGCCACGCGTTTGGTAACCCTAAATTTTATCCACTTGTATTTTATTTTTATTATTATTACTTGTGTCAAACCCTGATAAGGGATCCCCTGGTTTCAATTTCCCTTCCCCTTTATTGCTTTATATACTGCGTGGTTAGTAAAATAGGGAGTGCAACCCTAAATTAATTAGAATAACTAAACACAAGATAATATGATCTGAATTGAATCACATGATTGGTGCACACACGCACGCTTTTGGGTAACCCTCTCTGTTGCCTGTTGCCTGTTGCCTGTTGCCTGTTGCCTGTTGCCTGTTGCCTTCGTTTTTCTGCAGAATAAGCCATGTCCCTCGAATTCGAGGATACCTCAGCCGTGTTGCCTCGATAAAAAGGTCACGACCCTAATGATGCTGCCTTCGATACACAAATGACCTCGACCCTCGGATGTTGCCTACGGAAAAGGCTGAGGTATCTTCTGGCTGCCTACGAAAAGGCTTATTCTGATCCTTGCCTTAGACTACCTGCCCTTCTATGGCATGGGACAGTCTTATGGCAAAGGATATTTCGATGACCCTTAAACCTCCAAATGAAAGGCTTCCTGCCCTCTTATGGCAAGGATAGACCCTTTCGCTCTGAAAGGCTGAAAGAACAGATTTCTCAAATATAAGGTAAATTGCTCTTAAATTGCTTTGCCTTGCTCTAAATATTTTCAAATATTCTTTCTCAAAATTCTTCAATATGGCTACGCTCATTTACGAGCTAAAGTCCATATCTTCTTCTTCTACCTTTCTGAAACAAAAAGAGCAAAGCAAGTTAAGAGCCCATGGATAACCATGGATGCAAAGGGTGCCTTACACCTTCCCTTTGCATAATTACCCCCCGAACCCTATTTTATTTAAAAGGTTTTTCCTGTTCTTTTAGCCTTTCTAATTAAATTTGGATAAAATAAAAGTCGGTGGCGACTCTTGCTTACCGCGACATTCCGATTATAAAAGTCAGTTCACCGTGTTACACCCACACTGAACCAAAGGCCCTATAACATTACTGGACTTTCGACCTACAACATAACTGGTCAACACAACAGTTATCAATCATGTTATCATCTTGGTCAACACAACACACAAAAATAAATTAATCATGTTATCAATCAACACAAGAACATTCACCAAACTCAAGCACAGAGCACAAGGATTCACCGTACCGAATTACATACAAAATGCCTCCTAAACATACCCAAACGTGCACAGTAAATTCTAGAAAATTATAATAAAATATAAGATACCATATTCTGAAATCGTTTTTCAAAAATAAAAATTTTCATTTTCGGGGACCGCACTAAGCACCAAGATACCAAGTTAAGCATGCCCTCTACTAGAAACTATTTTTAAGAGCGGGCTCTAAAATTCTGCAGAAAATTTCTGTGTGACTTGCATCATACTAGACCCAAATCTTTGCCCAAAAACTGAGTTTAATCAATAATTTTATGCAATTTAAGGTCTATTAACCTAGTTCTAACATGGTTCAATCATTCTAATCACAAAAACACACATATTCATCATACCTCCATCATTCTTTATCAAACCCTAGATTTTCAAAATCCTCAACAGTGGTGGATTCGAGTCTAAATCATGTTATTAATCACCAATACAACAATCAACGATATCATACATCATATTAATCATGTAAGCTAAATAATCCATCATGGTGGTTCATCAATATCATCAATTCATCATAAAATCTTAAACACAAACCCAACCCACAATTATCTAAACCTTAGATCAATTATAATAATTACGATAACTCCTATTACCTTAGATTATTGGCTAGCTTGAATCTCTTCCCAATTTCTGGTTCTTCCTTCTCCTCTTCTTGCCCTAGCTCTCCATTCCTTTTCCTCTTCTCTAAACTTTGATCGTACAGAATGAAACAATTAAACTCTTTTCCCCAGGTTACCCCTTGGACCCTTTTATGGTCTTCCCATCTTGCCTTCACTTACACTTCACAAATGACTACCTTGCCCTCATAGTCTCTACACCAAACTATTATTTCTATTATTATTATTTTCCTCTAATAATAAAATACTCCATTAATTCGTAAAAATAACTAATTAATTATTTAACCCAACAATAGTATTACTAATTAAACTCTACTTAGTTAATCAACTCAACATACCACTTAATCCAAGGTACTACCCGATCATCCCAAGTACATATACCTCTAACCCTCAACAAACATCATCAAAACATCAAAATTCACAATTATTCACCGCAATTCATCAAAACAATACAAATTCTAAATTTGGGGTGTTACAACTCTCTCCCACTTAGAATATTTTTGTCCTAGAAAATTTAACTGACGTAAACAACTCTAGTCCACGCCCTCACATCCTACTCTCCGCAGACAACAATAACAATAATGACACCCTTAGATTCAAACTCGGCTAGTCAAGTGTGTTCTCAATAACATAATCATTATCATCATATCATGTTTATAGTTGTACATGCAACATCATAGGTACATCATCCCAATATCATCATAACAGCATCATCAACAACAAAACACATACACAATGGTACTCCCATATTCATGTATGTCTATGATCACAAAACAACAACAAAATCACAACAATGACAATCAAATCATCATAACATCACATAACATCAATTCATTACCAACATATTCTATGCAATTACAACAATTCACAATGAACACTATTAAAGTCGGATAACACACCACACAAACTCACAATAACACAACACCATGATATCAACAATCCGCCAATCGAACATGTAGACTAATACATATCTTGACATGGTAGTAACACCACCAACACATAAACCTCTCACTTATCACTTCCACTTTAGAATGTCCAATGGCTTGCATAAGTCCTGCATAACTCCAATGTTTAACAAGTCACACTACATGACGAACTATGTCACATCACGCTTCAGCTGCGCCACTCATATCATCTATCACAAGTCACTGTCATCATTTCGATTTCCATCAACTATCAGTTCTACAATTTTCCCATTTAGCTTCTAATTCTCTTGAACATCCACCAGAACCTCATTGTTCACCCATGGTTTATTCATCCTTCTACACTACGGCGTTAGCTCGGATACAACCTCAAGTCTCCGGACTGTCCAATAAGTCTCAGCTCTCTTATAGTCACTTTCTCAATATGTTCACACCAAATAGTGAACGAATATCTTCTCGATATAACGTCAATTCACCTTACGAACTTTCAAACTGGCAAGATAATTTATTCAATCTAACCCGGTCCCGTCTACTATCAACAAGAGATTAAGGGTGATCAGTTCCTCAATGTGTCAATAGGTAGTTGACAACCTGATGGGGTATAAACCATTTTTACCAAACAATAATAGCTTTCCATACAACTCGCACTCCAAGTAAACAAAAGCACCATGGTCTAATAATATCCAATTGAGGTTTACAAATGCCTCCACAATTTCTTCTCATTCGATCTCGTCGATGAGACACAATCGCCCAAACACATCATATGGTTTAGTTCACACTCTCCTAGCATCGAGCAATTGTTAAATGCCTCCTAACTCAACAAATGATAATATACCAATTATACTATTATCCTTTCGCTCTAATAGAAGTCTCTATCCATGCAGAGGACTTTCATAACATTCATAACTCTTTAGTCTTCCTTTAAATCACCCCAAATTTTCATTCCAATCGCAATCTCAATAATACCACCCCGACATCCGGTCGGTGATAGAAACTCCCCATGTTTTCCCTGACACATGTCCATGTTTTGCCGCTACAAACATGATTCCACTCTTCCTTGAGTTTATTTTTCTCTTCCCATTACCTCTCTTTTCCTCAAAAGTTATCACCACTCTAATCATTATTAACCAACATAAGTCGCATCTTCATGTGTTTCCTCCAATAAATTCACATCCCTCATAATACTAACATCTCATTCCTTCAACTCATTCGTTAACAACATATCACATTTGACCTCGTCTTAAACAAATTGCGATAATGACCAATTAAGCCCAAAAAGCTTCTAGTCTTCGTAACGGATTTCAAATCCTCTCAACATAGAACCGCATCTACCTTAGGTGGATTCGCATATACCATCACTCAAAATAGCATGCTCGAGAAAACTTACTTCCTTAAATCATAATTTTCACCTTGACAACTCATCATAAGGTTTCCTCCCTTTCGACACCGTAATTCGAATTGCCCCGTCCAACACGTCTATATCCTAATTTAATCATTTGTAATATTCTCAATAAACACCACAACAAACTGTCCCAAGTATTCGTAATGCATACATCGTGTTCTATAAACTTCCTATTAAGTATCTTCACTCTCCACTTGAATCTGAAAGTAACTCGACCTCATTTCAATTACATTGAAGACATGCTCGTCTAATAGATGGTCCATCAAATCATCAATCCCTCGAAGTGGTTACTCAATATCAATAGTCGCCTTGTGCAACTGCTTGGAGTCCACACATATTCTCATACATTTGTTTTTCTTCTTAACGAAAACATATGAGAACCCTATAGAGAAACACTTAGTCAAACAAACTTCTTCTCAAACAATCTTTTCACTTGTTACGTCAACTCAACCACTTTAGACGTTGACGTCCTAAAAGGGGCCATCGGCATCACTTTCGTACCTGGTACTAACTTTATGAAAACTCTACCTCACGCTCTAGAGGTACATCACTTATGTCATCTGGAAGTACATCTTGGAAGTTCCCACACCCCATGCAACTCAATAACTACTCATTTACTCTTAGTATCCAATCAAGCAACACCATAAACACCATCACTCTATCCTTCACAATTCATCTGCTTGCTTAGCCGATAGAAACATCAGTCCTCCAATGTCACCAAACTCAAATCCATGTTCTAGAGGTAAGTCGTAGATATCTTTAGGAAAAACATCAGGTATTACACATCACTGGCATACCACTAGCCGTCACATTGTTCTCTATCCTTCGAGAAGAGAACATCAACAATACCTGATCGTTCTACCTCAAGAATATCTCAACTTGATCGACAGACAAGAATCACAAATATGTACCCTCTCCGGGTCCAAAATAACTTCAGTTCAACAACACTTGCATTCTTGCAATCAGCGACACACCGAACCAACCCTTTAAAATAGAAACATCTCAGAGAAGTAAATGCTTCTCCCCCACTTGTTTCAAACCAACTCTTGGAGATTAATAGTTATAAAACACTCAAGTACCGATACTGATTCACACACATGTCGCATACCAAGGAACAAACAACATTAGAAAACTTGGTAGGACAGACCGACATGCTCTGATACCACTAATGTAACACCCTTCTAACCCACAAGGAATATTCACAATATAATATGAATTAAAACAAAGAAGAAACACCAACGAAGGTGTCACATCGTCATAGAACTTTACAATAACTAGTCCTGCTCCATAACACGGGTTATCAAAAATTAAAACATTTAACTTATTGGAAATATCGTCAAAAACATCAAACATCACAACGTAATTATAGTCTCAAAAACATATTTATTTAATACTTCAAGTAAAATTTCATCACACTTCATAACACATAAACCATGCTTAGAGTATCTCAAAACAAATTAAAGCATCTCAATACAACATGCCAACAAAGAACATATAGTTCAAATTAGATGTTCTCAACCCTGATGTTACGTATCAAAGCAAGACTCCCTTAACTCAAAATAAAACGTAAAAGACTCCATAAAGCTATCCTTTAAGCTTCAACGGACTATTCCTGATTACTTGCGCGTTACACATATGGAGGAAACATTTAAATAGAAAGGGTAAGTATTTCATAATTATTATAAAAGACATAAGAAATAAATATAGTATTGGCATACAATCAACCAATCACACATATACCAATACGACATATCCTTCATATGCGCATACTTACTCACACCTGCACATCATCACCTATTCACAACATCATCATATTATTCAATCATATACACCATTTAATTCATCCTTCACCTTACAATTAATCAAACATCATTCAATTCACAGTAGATCAACATCATTCAATTCGCAATTAATCAAACATCATTAAATCATGCAATGTCACAAATAATGCAATGCAACATCATCGACTTATGCATGTGGTACCAATTCATCACTGATGACTCAGTCATCGTCCTTCGAAGATCTCGACCATAAGATCGATTCCCACTTAGAACCAGAGCTCAACAAAATGCACTTAATTATGCAAAAAAATTGCACGACCTACATCATACCAGACCTAAATCTTTGCTCAAAATTGATTTTAATTAATAATTTTCTACGATTTAAGGTCTATTAACCTAATTCTAACATGGTTCAATCAATCTAATCACAAAAATACTAATATTCATCATACCTCCATCATTCTTCATCAAACCCTAGACTTTCGAGATCCTCAACAATGGTGGATTCGAGTCTAAATCATGTTATTAATCACCAATACAACAATCAACGTTATCATACATCATATTAATCATGCAATCCAAACAATCCATCATGGTAGTTCATCGATATCACCAATTCATCATAAAATCCCAAACAAAAATCCAACCTACAATTTTATAAACCTTATATCAATTATAAGAATTACGATAACTCCCCTTACCTTAGATTATTTGCTAGCTTATTCTTCCCAATTTCTACGGTTGGTTCTTCCTTCTCGTCTTCTTGACCTAGCTCTCCCTTCCTTTTCCTCTTGTCTAAACTTTGATCGTACCGAATGAAACAACTAAACTATTTTCCCCAGGTAAAACCTTGGACCCTTTCTATGGTCTTCCCATCTTTTCCTCACTTACACTTCACAAATGACTACCTTGCCCTCATAGTCTCTACACCATACTATTATTTTTATTATTATTATTATCTAATAATAAAATACTCTGTTAATTAGTAAAAATAACTAATTAATTATTTAACCCAACAATAGTATTACTAATTAAGCTTTATTTAGTTAATCAACTCAACATACCACTTAATCCAAGGTACTATCCTCTCATCCCAAGAACATATACCTCTAACCCTCAACAAACATCATCAAAACATCAAAATTTACAATTATTCACCATATTTCATCAAAACAATACAAATTATGAATTTGCGGTGTTATAGTGAGCAACCTTCTTCTAAACCCCTACTTCACGTCCGAAGCAATACCGAAAATCGACCGAAACCTCACATTCCCATCGAATTGTAGCCACTTATAACAAATCTCCATTCACCATTCATCTACTTGCTGCATCCTTCTCTCATCATCCCATAATTTCCATACAAGAACCCCACCAATTTATTCACCATTTTAACACAACAACTCAACATCCACTTCATCTCCACAAGCACCATACCATCACCTATCACCAACTCCAGCGACCTCATTTCTCATCAACAAACTAACAACAATACACTCCACCGTGAGCTGCACTAGCTTACACCGTGACAACTCTTCAACACACAACTATACGTGATTCCATAACCATACGCAAGGTTGTTTGTCCAATCACCACATACCCCTTTGTGAATTTTTTTTTACTCAGGTTGTTGCTTGTTTCATGTTTTTGTGTAGATTGAGAAAATAAAGTTAGTAGGTAAGAAGTTAAGTTGAAGAGGAAGAAGATCGTGGAAGAACGGAAGAAGCTGCGTGGAAACCGAATGGAATGAAAGAGATAGAGGCAGATAGTTTGTTCCATCTATGAGTTATAGTTTATTGTTTATTATTTTATTGTCTTAGGCTTAAGTGATGGCCCGGATCAGATTCCTTCCTTTACACCCCTGTATCACATGCAAACGCCTTTGCCTTGGCTGTTTGCAATTTAATTTTGGGCCTCAACAGATTTAGCCCAACGAATTACTGATCATATACCCCCATTGATTGCTTCATTTCAGCCCATTTGTTTTGCTTTTATTTCCTATATTTATTGCTTGTTTTATTTTATTTTTATTTTATTTTGATAATTCGTAAAAAATCTAAAAAATATTCTATTCGTTAATTTAAATATTTTTAATTAATTAGATTAATTAAATTATTAGTTGATCTCTTTAAATAATTATATCTAATTTAATTAATATCCTTTTATTTTATTTTTGATAATTAAAAAAACCCAAAAAATATTTTCTTTAATTATTTTTAAATATCTTTATTTGATTAAACTAATTAAATTATTAATTAGCTTCTTTAAACAATCATATTTTTATTTAATTAATACTTTTAATATGAGTTAGGTTTTAATTAATTGCATGTGTTTGATTTGTGCGTTTCTTATGTGATTTGTGCTAACTATTGTGCTTTTGATGTCATGTTCATGTTATGATAATACATTAATTTTATGTTGTCTTGTTCTATTTACTTCACTCGATCCCTATTTGATCCATTTCTACCCTAATTCCCCATTGAGTTGTAATAATCTTTATGGTTGTATTTATCACTTTATTTATTTGTTAGTCACTTTAATTATGCACTTACACACCAAAAACATTTTCCAACTTAATTCTTCATCTCATATCAAATCATTTTCTACCATAAGTCGATTACTTCTTAAGCATCGCCATCAACCACACTTGCACACATTCACAACTTGATCCTGAGCTTTCTTACAGTGAGACCTATTCGATTAATTGCATTCAATTAGTCGTATAGAATATTAGCCCACTTTGCTAGTACACGTGTAGTTTAATTAATTTACTTGCTTTCCTTTAGCTCTATTTACTTACTTTGGATGAATGAATTGTGAACTCTCGCACTCTTGGTTCATATACCAAGCCCTAGCCAACTCTTTATAAGTCGATCGTGTAACGCCCCTAATATTTCGTTATTAATTTTAATTATGCATTTTTTTAATTTTTCTATGGAGTATGAAGTGGTTGGGAATTATTGGAGTTATACTATTTTATTGGAATTAATTAATTAATTAGTATAATGAGAATATGAGCTTTGGGCCTGTTATGAGGTTGGGAGTAGCATTAGTGGGGGTGCAAGTTAAGCCCATTAGTATAAGTGAGAAATTGGTGAGAAAGAATCAAAATTAAAAGGAATTAGGAAAAAGGAAGAGAATTCTGAAAATTTAAAGAAAACGTAGAAAGAGAGAAGGGCAAGAGCTAGGGCAAAGGGATAACATCCATTGATAGAGAAACTTTTGAAGAAAATTGCTAAGGTAAGGGTGAGGTTCTTACTTTCTAAGGGTTGGCATGATGATGGGTATGGTAGAGATTAGGTGTTCATAATTTTATACTCATGTTTGTGTAGCATTTAAATGTTTGAAGTGTTGATAAGTCTGTGAATTGATGTGAGAATTGTGTGCAATTGATGAAGTGGATATATGCAATTGGATAGTCTTAGAACATTGTTATTAGACTTGTAAAATGAAGAATTAAGAGATGTATTGAATTGGTGTGAAAGTGGGTGAATGAAATAGAGTAAAATGCTGTCAAAACTGATATTTTTATTCAGGGTACGTTGTAACCGGGTAACAGCTCTGTTGTAACCGATTACAACGTGGGAAAATAGAGAAACTAGGGGATTTTGAATGCTGTAACCGGGTAATAGCCCTGCTGTAAATCGTTATACCTGACACTTTTTCAAAAATTAATTTCTTAAATAATTCATAACTTTTGATCCGTAAGTCCAATTTAAGTACCGTTTGGACCGTTGGAAAGCTAAAAATATTATCTTTAACATGATTATAATTTTGGGATTTTAAATTAATAATTTTATGCTACTAATTGATATTTCGTGTGTCAGTGTTGCGTATAATGCGATGATTTTGGTGATAATTGATGAGAAGGTTATTGGAATGATAATTCCATAGAGAAATGCTAGCAACACTCTCTTTTCAACACTCTCTCCAATACTCACCTTCTTATTGGTTGAAACATGTGTGAGTCCTACCACTTTATGTGGGATCCATTTTCAAAGTGAGGGACCCACACATGTTTCAACCAATAAAAAAGTGAGTGTTAGAGAGAGTGTTGAAAAGAGAGTGTTGCTAGCACTCCTCTAATTCCATAATTTGTAGAATATATTACTATGATGTGATTATTATTGTTGATTTGAAATGATAGGATTATTGTGTAGGTTTATGCCTTATTGTTCATGATGAATGAATATTGTTGTATTATGATATTATTGTGTGATCATGATAATTGTTGTTCGCCTTGATCGGAAAATTGGTGAAGGCTTATGCCTTGATGTTTCATAATGATGTTGTTGCTGGCTTTGATTGGCAATTGTTGAAGGCTTATGCCTTGTTATTTCATAATGATGATGATAATGGTCTGGAATGGAATAATTGTTGAAGGCTTATGCCTTGTTATTGCATATTTATGTTGTCACACATAGATGTCGCATACGTTGCATTGTTGAAGGCTTATGCCTTGTTGTTGGCCTAGATTGGCAAAATGTCGAGGGCTTATGCCCTGTTGTTGAAGGCTTATGCCTTGTTATTGCCCATTATTTGGCATTTTGGAGAGGGCTTATGCCCTGATGGTACCACATGTATAGTAGGGAGTCAGTTGCAATGCATTATCATGGTTATGATATGATTAATGAATTATTTGTTGTTGATGATTAATGACATGTTGTTGAATGATGAGCAATGCTAATTTTGTATGAAGCGGTGAAATTATGTATGATTTATATCTCCTATATTATTTTTCATGAATTCCTTTATATTGTAAGATATCTCACCCCTTATGTTTGAATGTTACCCCTATGTCAGTAACGTGCAGGTAATCAGGAATGAAGGCTAGTTACCTTCAAGTAGATCGAGTCGGGATTGTCGCTCTGATACGTAACACCCGGGAGGATGAACGTTATTATTTGTTATTTGTTTCTTGTTGATTTAAGTGCTTATTGAAGCATGTCTACAGCTTGAAGTTAAATTTGTTGGATTAAAATGTCATGACATTCCTAAGATTGAATATGCGGAATTCCGCTGCATAATTGAAAGTTTTTTCATTTTGGATATAATTTCGTTTGAAACGTTCATCCGTTTATATGTGTTATGTATCTATTATGATTAAGAGCGGTTGTTTTTGTATTATGAAGAAAATGTGACATCCTGGTATCAAAGAATTGTTTTAAATGAAAATTTTATACTCTGATTTCCATTATTATTATGTGGGGTAAATCGGGGTGTTACAGATCGTCTCGCGCATCGCAATTAACCTTGCTTTTCAAACTTCAAACTCTTTAATAATAAACCTTGAATTTTGTCAAGTGATCCCAAAATTATTTTTCCATTTAATTCTAAGACATCTAAATCATATTCAAACCTTTTCATAAAAACCTAAAAAGAACAAAACTCATCAAAATCTTTTGTGCACTCCTTTCCTTTAAAACCCTTCTCAATAAAAACAAACAAACATAAACTCCTTGTTTCCTCTTAAGCAGAACTACAAATGCTCTGACTTCTCTATTGCACAAAAGGTTATGTAGGCACAATATGCAAAGTCTTGCTCAGCATACAAAAATAAAAATAACTTCTTTTCCCATCTCCCCGTTCTTTTGCAAACAAACCCTTTAGCCTAAAAACACATATACTTTAGAAGGTTCCTGTGAAGTACCACAGATGTGAGGGGTGCTAACACCTTCCCATTGCATAACCAACCCTGTACCTAGATTCTTTCTTTTTGTAGGATTTTATCAATATTTTCTCTTTCCCTCTTTTGGAAACAATAAAGTTTAGTGGCGACTCTTGCTTTTGTGAGTCAAGCTAATGCAATAGCTTGATCTCGTATTTTTTTCCACCGTGACAACAAGGTTCTGGATGAACAAGTTCTGAAGACTTAGGCTTTGAAGTTTCAAAAACACCAAGTGCTAAAGACTCTAAAAACAAGGTTCTGTTTGAACAAGTTCTGAAGACTCTTAAGACTTAGGTTTTGCTAACTCAATGTTTTGATCCTTCTAAACATGCTTCAACATCTACTATTTGAAGCCTCTGAAGATTAGAAGATGAAAGATCAAATTTGGATTCGCATAAGGAAATAAATATTGGTATCTACTCTTTCTCTACTAGGATAGGGTGGCACAAGGTCAGTACTACTGTACAATATTATCTACCACTCCCTCAACTACAGTTGGGACTATATAGCTGGAATTAAGTATTACAATTCTACCCTTCAACGGACTTCTTTCTTGAGCTATAAAATGAAGACTTGGAAGATTTAAGAAAATGGGTGAACGACCCCAAACATTACAAAACTAATGCTGAAATGTGCTAAAATCACTCTGATCATTTCTTTGAATAGTTTTGTAAGCAAGTGTTAAGTGCCAAAATGTAGTTATTTTGTGTTTGTAAATAGTGGCACTTATCGATAATTTTTGTTAATACCGTTTGAATAATACCCCGTTTTGTGTATAAATACGTATACTTTGTGAATAGATATATTTTCATACACTTTTATACTTTTTGATAGTTTTATACTCTTTTTGTAGGTATTCTTGCGTATTTGGAGCATGAGCAATAAAGTGTCGAAGACACGGCTTCAAACGCGCGCTTTTGAGCGACGGAATCAATTCATTCGGTGGCTAAGGATCAAAATGAGGATGATAAAAATCATCAATTTGACTGCCATTTATTCATTGTTAGATAGGAAATTGAATAATCTTTCCAACGCTTCGAACCGGGTGCAAATCGGAGTTACGGTTCTCAAGTTACGCCATTTTTACTAAAAGCTGTTTTTTCAATACAGCAGGTTGGGCGCGACGCGCGCTTCAGCGTGCGACGCGCTCTGTAGGGCGGTTTAGAAAGTCATAAAAGAGGAAAAATCACATTTTTGAGAGATTGTTGGATATTTTAGAGCTCCAATCCATCCAATAGCATTTTTTGAGTGGAAAGATGCTAGAAAACACATTGGAGTTGTCAAATGGATGATCCGGGGTTGTATCCTTCATCAATCGGAGCCGACAAACCGTGAGATTTTTGGGTTTTTCTTCTTTTCTTCTCTTTGTGGTTTCATTTGTGGGTTTTGTATATATATACTTTGATCTCATGTATATTTGTCGCCCATGGCATTGTATAAAATTTGCTTTACAATATAAACTTGTTGTTTTTCCTGATTTTCTACATCTTGATGTTTGGGTTATGTTTGGTGGGTTGTTTTGCATCTTGATGTTAGGGGTTTGTGTTGTTTTAGAGATAGACATCACAAATCTTGATTAGGAGAGATAATCATTAGCTTCTTGATTCTAGAGATAGATGAAGAGTTAATGTTCACTTTGTGTTGGTTCGTAATGCTACCGGGTTGTTTGATTGGTGGAGAGATCGTCGATTGAGCAATATTTTAATTTAACACGGTAAGCTACCGTATGTTTTATTGGTGGAGAAATCGTCAACTAAGCATACGATAGAACTCGTGGAGGTGTTTGGATACGAATGCCGACAGCGGGCAACACGTGAATGGTTTAAGGAGTATAGTAGACTGAGTGCAACTGGTCTATAGGTTTAAGTTTGTGAAGAGTAGATTATATGCAATACTTGATAGTTTCTTCTATTTGAAGAATGTATTCTTTTTATGGTGATATTTACTTTTCCATTTCATATTTAAATTCATTCAAAACCCAAACTCATAACTAAGAATCCGTCGAACGGCAGTTCAGTAGCACTAATCTTTGTGGACACGATAATTTCCCGGATAAATATTTCCAAAACATTTGTTGCTTTCCGCTTTACCGCTCCAACAAAATGGCACCGTTGCCGGGGATTGGTGTTTCTATTGAATTCGCATTGCGATAGTTTCTTTATTTTTGAGTTTTGTGAATATCGTATATTTTGTGCATATTCTCATACTTGTATATTTTTGTATATTGACACATGTTTATATTTTCATACTTATACATGTTTGTGTGTTTGATTTTGTTCCTCTTCACTTTTGCTATTTAGCAAGGTGAAGTTGGCTAAACAAATTGAACTCGGATAGTTCGTAAATTCTAAATCTTCACTTTTCAATTTGTTTAGCCAATTAAGGATTTTGTAAATATTGTGTTTTATGTATATTTGTGTTTTACACATACTTGTGTATACTTTTGCTTTTGATTCATTTGTTAAGTGTTTGGGCAGGTCGCTTTCTTTAGGTTGCGTTTGAGGCGAAAGCATTGGCGTACCGCGGGGAAGTTACTTACCATTCGCGAAACAATAAAGGCGTCGAGCTAACGACGTTAAACGAGCGCTTGTTGGGAGGCACCCCAATGGTTTTATTTTTCGGTTTTAGTTTTCTGTAAATGAGTAGTGTAGGTGTTAAGTGGTGGCACACTGAAATTCTGTTTTTCTGAGTTGGTTCTGTTTTCTGGTGTAGTGCGCGTCGCGCGCTCATCCGCGCGTCGCGCGGCCTGGGAGATGAAGAGCTTGGTTAGGCAGAACTGCGCCCATGTCGCACGGTCTTGAGGGCGCGTCGCGCGCCTTGTAACTTTTGGCCAGTGAACTCTTTTTAATGGTTCACTTGGCCCGCTTTTTTTCCACTTACACCAAGGCTGTATATGATTGCATTTTATAGTTTTATTTTTTAATTCTTTTGTTGTTGCTTAGACTCAAATTTTGGCCCGATTACTTGGAGTCACATTTGGTAGTTCTCCGTTTGTGATAGATTCAACATGTCGGTTGTGCGGTAATGATTGTTCAAATTTGTACGTCGCAAGGTACTCGTTTATCGCTTTCTATAGCATAGCATGTTTATGAGACTTTTCATTTGTACAAATTTCATATTACTCATTCTTTTTGCATAACTTGCTCATGACTTGAATCACAATTAGTTTTCCCTTTTTACCATAAATGTGAGGTGGCTTTCCATTGTGTATATATGCGAGTGACCGACATTTCTTGTTTTAACTGGATATTATTATGTTTAATCTTTTGTTTGTATTGATTTTGTGAATGCACGAAAGTGATCAAGGCACTTGTTTGATTTTGAGCACAACTACCATAGCCAAATGTCAATTTACCTTGTGAGTGTGTGACCATTCGTAACCCCTTTAAGCCTTTTTATCATTGTCCATTTTGTTTTTGAACTTGAGACATAGTTCACATTTTTGATGGATTTTGATTATCGTTTTTCTTGAACCCTTAACTATGATGTTTAGTTGTATTTTTACCTTGCCTTAGAAAGTAGGGAGTATTCACTTTATGTTGTGGTTGAATTCAAGTTGGGGAGAGGATGTTTGCCCATTTATATTGTGGTTGATATGAGGTTGTGAAAAGAAAAAGAAAGAAAAGAAAAGAAAAGAAAAATGTGTGAAAAAGAAAGAAAAGAAAAAAGAGAAAAATTTGAAGAAAAAAAAATCAAAAAGAGTTTGGAATAAGATTTGTGTTAATAAGTATTGTGTTTGGTGTGAAACACGTGATGAAGAAGTTTGATTGAAATTTCATTGTTTGAAACTTTGTGGAAGTAATTACTCCCTTAGGTTTAGGCAAGTTTTTGTTTCGATTAGCTTTAGGACTTATCCCCTGTTTGTTAACCGAGCCACATTACAACCTTGAAAGCCCTTGTGATTCGTGTCGTTTCATTTTCGATACTATTTTTGGATGAATGTATAATTTTGTCTTTTGTTTGCAAGATTTTTGGATGAGTGTTCAAAGTCCTCACCTTTCGGTGTTTTTCATGTACCGATGAGTTTTTGTTAGGCGTGATTCGTAATTGAGCTTGTTTTGTTTTAGAATGTTTTATATGATTTTTGTACTTAGGATTCGTTTCGTTTTCATGTTGTCGTTGTAGGATTGTGGTAAGTATTTACTTTGTTCGTACGTTTTTGTTTGAACCGTACAATTGTTTGGTTTTTCCAAATCTTGTTGATTCTTGATTCTTTGGATTTTTACTTTTGAGTGTTTGGCCTTGTTTGAGGACAAACAAATTCAAGTTGAGGAGAGTTGTTAAGTGCCAAAATGTAGTTATTTTGTGTTTGTAAATAGTGGCACTTATCGATACTTTTTGTTAATACCGTTTGAATAATACCCTGTTTTGTGTATAAATATGCATACTTTGTGAATAGATATATTTTCATACACTTTTATACTTTTTGATAGTTTTCTACTCTTTTTGTAGGTATTCTTACGTATTTGGAGCATGAGCAATAAAGTGTCGAAGACACGGCTTCAAACGCGCGATTTTGAGCGACAGAATCAATTCATTCGGTGGCTTAGGATCAAAATGAGGATGATAAAAATCATCAATTTGACTGCCATTTATTCATTGTTAGATAGGAAATTAAATAAGCTTTCCAACGCTTCGAACCGGGTGTGTCGCACGCTCGCGAAAAATGAACAGAGTCGCCACCAATATATTTATCCCATAAGGGAAAGGAATATCAGAAAACCTAACAAAGGAAGGAACAGGGTCTTACGACCAGAGAATCAAGGTACGGGAGTCGGTTACGCGAGGGGAAGGTATTAGCACCCCTCGCGCCCATCGTACTCGATGGTATCCACCTATGTTTGTTTCTATCTAAAGGGTGTCTAACTATGTCTATGTCTAAATGCAAAAATGTAGGGAAAATAAAAGTTGTACTCGCACGGGCCCTACCCCGCTGCCTACGTATCCTTTTCAGGAATCAGAGTTACCGTAGCTCGGCTCACGATTTTCTGTTTGTTTTTGTGTTTTTTAGTTGGGCGGCGTTAACGCTCGCGCTCTTGCATAAGGGGACAGCCTAGGATGCAATGGAGCGGAGATAACAATGCCCTTAGGAAAAAGAAAAAGAAATGATTGGTTTGTGTCTTTTAGGGTAATTCCATGATGACGAGAACCCACTACAAGGTCTCGCATCACTTCCTTACTTTTGTTTTAAATCTGAACATTTATTAGTGTTTTCAAGTGTTTTTGGTTAGGTGTTTTTTAAGGGGATTTAATTTGTGACTTAGATCATACCAAAAAGAGTTTTGTTTTGCATATTTAGAGAACACACATCGAGGCCTACGCCACAATCATGTCTCTAAATAATGGTTAAGAAATACATCGAGGCTTCACACCTCAATCATTTCTTCTCCGCTAAGTGGGAAGTACAATAAGGAGTTCTTTTGTGAATATTTAGAGAATGCACATCGAGGCCTACGCCACAATCGTTTCTCTAAATAACGGTTAAGAAATACATCGAGGCTTCACACCTCAATCATTTCTTTTCCGCTAAGTAGGAAAGAACATACATCGGGGCCTACGCCCCAATCATTTCTCTCCTACTATGAAATATGGTACCGGTATGATCTTCATCGATATTTATTAAGTATTTTAAAAGTTGAAAAGAAAAAGAAAATGAAAGACGGGAACTAATCCTACGTTCTAATCTAAGTTGTCTATACAAGTCTAAATCCTAATGTTAACAAGGTGACTAAATTCTAAAAGGAGCATTAAAATGGTGTTAACAAAGTAGGACAAAAATATGGCCAAAAAGCTAAGCAACAAAATCGCACAACAATTATACAAAAAATAGCACGAAAATGGTACAAAACATAAAGAAAATGATTCAAGTGTTAGTGCAAAAGTAACCTAAAAATACTACTATTTTTATGAGTTTTCTAATGTCAATGATCACCTAAAAATCTAACAAATATTAAAGGTTTTATCATGTTTTTATCAACTAAAAGTAATAGAAAAAAAACTATTGTGGAATGACCTAAAATCTACACATTTTAATGGAGTCAGGGGGGTGTGAAATCAGACATAGTGTAGATAGCAAAGTCAGCGCGAAGCCCAGGGAAGGAGGCCCAAGCAGAGTTTTGTTCATCCCATCTTTTTTGTGTCACGAAAATGGAGCATCACGGGCCAAGGGGGGTGTAACAATGAATTCGTTTGGCCCAGCGTTTTGATCCAATTCCAGATTTGTTTAATTTTAATAACAGAAAAAGAAAATTTAAGAGGAAAATAAAAAAAGGAAACGGTGCGTTTTGGTGCGCTTACGACCATTGGACTTCACAATCAGAAACTCCTTCCCTCACTTCGCTCGTTTTCTTCTCTCTCGTACTTAACTCGCCGGAAATCTCTCCGCCACGCCGGAGGCGGCGGAGCACGGCCAAATCCTAAACTTCTTCCCTCACTTTCTTGCCTTGACCTCACAACCGTGAATCTACCCTTAGTTTCCTTCAAACCCTCTTCCATCTCCCTAAATCTAGCCTACTAGCAAAACCCTAAAAAAACCTCCGAAGCAAAATTAATCGGTAAAGATGAAGTTATAGGCCATGAGACCTTAGGGGAATCGCTAATAATGCGTCAAGGAATCCGAAAGTTTCAAAAGAGAGATGGATCAAATTTCACATGTACCTGAGTGCCGAAGGAGAGCGAAGATTGAGAACACCGAAGCGGAGCTTCAAGTGGCGTGAACCGAAATAAACGCAAAGGGGGAAAAGGAAGACTTCACTCCCAGGTAGCTTTGATTCTCACTTGCCTTCGACTTCTTTCTGCGTATACTCCTTCTTCATTTCTTCTTGACTTCTTCTTGACTTCTTCTTTTTCTTTGAATTTCCTTTCGATTCGCGAAATTCTGAGTTTTTTGAGTTGTTCTGAATTGAATGTGTGAAGAATTTGCCTTTGTGAATGTTGAAAGTATTAAGAATTGTTGATAGAAGGGAGTGGTGGCTGAGCTCGGTTGTTTAGAGTTTCAGAGATTGGAACTCTAACAACAATGGTGGTTAAGAGCTTTTGAGTGAGGGTGAGAAATGAATGGTGATGTAGGTTGAGGAAGATGATGATAAAGTGTGAAAAATGGTGGAGGGAGAGATTGAGAGGTGAGGGATGAAGAGTGATAGGTTGAAGGTTATGGTGTTCAGGTCTGAATTGTGGAGGGAGAACTGTTATATAGAAGTTGAGGTGGTATGAAATCAGTTAGAGATTGAGAGTGATTGAGGGCCCTAGGATCTGAAGTTGGTTATGAGGATGAAAGGTGAGGATCGAGTCACTTATTGTTAGCTCCAAATTCTGTTTTTTCGGTTATAGGTTTGTTAGAGGTTAGTTAGGTAAATGAGTTAGTTACCAATCTGTTATGATGTTTGTAACTGAATCTGTTAGTTTCTGCCATGTGCTTGGAAAATTAGTTAGCTAAGTTAATGAAACAGTGATTGGTTAAAACTGAAAGTTAGTTGAGGGTTTGTAAACTGTTATACATCTGTTAGGAAGCTGTTAGATGACTTTTGAAATTGGTTCAAGAAGTTGTAATTCAGTTGTGGGATTTGAAAGTTAGTTATGGGCTGAAAGTTGGTTAGGTTTTTTTTGTGAAGTTTTGAATCATGACATTTTCTGTTATGTTGAAAATATATATGCAGGGTTGATTCAAATGCCATGAGTGTATGGGGTTTGGATAAAATGCAGCTGAGTTGTTTTGTAGGGTTATTGATGTGATTAGTTGTTGTATGGTTGTATATGTGACTGGTGTGTGTGTGTGTGTATTTGAACTGAGAGAAGTCTTAAAACCAGCTTGCAGAGATTACATGGATTTTGTTTTGATTGTGCAGGATGCTGTTAGTCTTAACTGCCTTTTTGTCTATGCAGGTTCAAGTTTGATATGTGAGGGCCAAACAATGGAAATGGATAGCGAAATCATGAGGACGAAGATGGAGACGAATTTGAGGGTTTAACGAACTCAGTCCCACATTAGATTGGTGAAGCTAGCAGCAGGGCAAAACAATTGGTAAGTTGACAATAGGTTTATTCAGTGACAGTAGTGAAACAATTAGGATTTGTTAGAGATTAGTCAATGGGTATGCAGGACTGTTTGGAATTAGAATATACTGATGCAGTTTGGATTTGTTTTGGTTTTAGTGTATGGTTTGATGTGTGTGACTTATGTGTATTGTGCAGGTTCAATGATGAGGTTATTTGGAGAACACGCACATGGTTTGAAGAATGGAGGTGGAAGAAATGAAGAGAAATAGGTTTAGGATAGGTGGTTAAATGTATATCTTTGTATAGATTTTCTTGTATTTTCTTTGTAATGGAATTGTATTTTTTGTAATGGATTTGTAATGGACATTTGAAATGTTATGGAATGCATTTTGAACTTGGACTTTGATGAATATGGAATGGGTGACATTAGCTGATTAGAAAAATGGTGGAAAATTGCTTAATACTTTTGGATGAAGTTTAAAACCTGAACCTTGAATGAGGGATGTAAAAATGAACGTGTCTTGAATAACATTGGCCTTTGTGACTAAAGTCTTTTGATGGTATTTGGATAATGATGGACTTTAATGTACACCTCACCTTGAACTTTAATTGTCAAATGAAACTCTCTCTTTGAACCTCAAGCAATAACTAATGCATTATATGCAATAAAATTGCCTTGATAAAAATCCACAAGCTCGTCTCTTATTCCAGGAGTTGCAGTTGTGTTTCCATCTAATGACGCCATATATACTTGATGTTCTTGAGGAATCTTGATAAAGGCTTGAGGAATCTTGATGCCTTTGAATGAAGAGGAGAGCCTCAAAACTATAGAAAAAACTTTATTACTAAGATCTTTGATCCCATGCTAGATTATTTATTAATGATGCATGATGTGTTAAATGACCTAGTGGAGGTATGCAGATGAAATGCGAAGCAAAAGCCAGTTAGAAATTAAAGGGTAGGACAAATTTGGGGTATGACAGCTGCCCCTATTTAATCGTCTTAAACCTGAAGATGAGATTGGCGCTAGCCTTTCGAACGTTCAAGGTAGAAGAAGATTAAATATCAAGACCTGAAATTTGTCCTGAAGAGAAGATGGTGTAAGTGTTATCCCCATTTTTATTATTTTTGTTTTGATATCTGCTGGGGAAAGAGAAATTTTTGTTTTTCTGGTGGAAGAATTTACAGTGGGTAATGGGTTTGAATGGAGATAGCTTATAACGTGGTAGCGGTGCCGATACGGGGTTTTCAAAGAGAATGGTTGTATGAAACAATGACCGAAAGAAAAAGACCTCGTACGATCTATGACTCAACATCGACTCAACATCAGGAGAAGACCTAAGCATGATCTTCAGGACTGAAAGAATAAGATCTTTTACGATCTATGACTCAACATCGACTCAACATCGGGAGAAGACCTAAGCATGATCTTCAGGACTGAGAGAATAAGATCTCTTACGATCTATGACTCAACATCGACTCGACACCAGGAGAAGACCTAAGCATGATCTTCAGGACTGAAAGAATAAGATCTCTTACGATCTATGACTCAACATCGACTCGACACCAGGAGAAGACCTAAGCATGATCCTCAGGACTGAAAGAATAAGATCTCTTACGATCTATGACTCAACATCGACTCGACACCGGGAGAAGACCTAAGCATGATCTTCAGGACTGAAAGAATAAGATCTCTTACGATCTATGACTCAACATCGACTCAACATCAGGAGAAGACCTAAGCATGATCTTCAGGACTGAAAGAATAAGATCTCTTACGATCTATGACTCAACATCGACTCAACATCGGGGGAAGACCTAAGCATGATCCTCAGGACTGAAAGAATAAGATCTCTTACGATCTATGACTCAACATCGACTCGACACCGGGAGAAGACCTAAGCATGATCTTCAGGACTGAAAGAATAAGATCTCTTACGATCTATGACTCAACATCGACTCAACATCAGGAGAAGACCTAAGCATGATCTTCAGGACTGAAAGAATAAGATCTCTTACGATCTATGACTCAACATCGACTCAACATCAGGAGAAGACCTAAGCATGATCTTCAGGACCGAAAGAATAAGATCTCTTACGATCTATGACTCAACATCGACTCAACATCAGGAGAAGACCTAAGCATGATCTTCAGGACTGAAAGAATAAGATCTCTTACGATCTATGACTCAACATCGACTCGACATCAGGAGAGGATCTCGTACGATCTTCAGGACTGAAAGAATAAGATCTTTTACGATCTATGACTCGACATCGACTCGACATCAGGAAAGGATCTCGTACGATCTTTAGGACTGAAAGAATAAGATCTCTTACGATCTATGACTCAACATCGACTCGACACCAGGAGAAGACCTAAGCATGATCTTCAGAACTGAAAGAATAAGATCTCTTACGATCTATGACTCAACATCGACTCGACATCAGGAGAAGACCTAAGCATGATCTTCAGGACTGAAAGAATAAGATCTTTTACGATCTATGACTCAACATCGACTCAACATCAGGAGAAGACCTAAGCATGATCTTCAGGACTGAAAGAATAAGATCTCTTACGATCTATGACTCAACATCGACTCAACATCAGGAGAAGACCTAAGCATGATCTTCAGGACTGAAAGAATAAGATCTCTTACGATCTATGACTCAACATCGACTCAACATCAGGAGAAGACCTAAGCATGATCTTCAGGACTGAAAGAATAAGATCTCTTACGATCTATGACTCAACATCGACTCAACATCAGGAGAAGACCTAAGCATGATCTTCAGGACTGAAAGAATAAGATCTATTACGATCTATGACTCAACATCGACTCAACATCAGGAGAAGACCTCGTGCGACCTTCACAACAGAAAGACATAGGCCTCGTGCGACCTAAAACTCAACATCGACTCAACATCAGAAGGAGGAAAACAGAAAGACTTCGTGTCAGACATTTGTCGGGAATCGAGGGCACCTCGTATCGGCACTGCAGCTTAAAAGTGTTTGTAATATGATAGCAGATATCAATCGGAGTTTGTAAGGACAATATTTTATGTGGCGGTGTATCATTGTCTTGATTGAGGGATGATTTGTATTATCTGGCTTATGCTTTGTATGCATGTTTGAATTTTTTTTGTGGCGTAATGATCCGCTTTGACGGATATGCTACGCTTTTGAGGATGCAATGCTAAATGCAGTGAATACTATATGCAGAGTGCCAAATAAAGGCATTAGTGAGGTAAACACCAGGGAGAATCCCCTTAGTGTTAAGGACCATGTGGAGGTGCCAATAGATATTGGACTTTGATTTGTAAGATGCACTTTTCTTTGACTTGAAGAATGATTTCTGACTTCTCACCATGTGCCACTGGTTGGAGGATTTTCAGTTTGAGGAGATTCCCTCGATTCACCATGTTGGGGATGAGAAATCCAGATAAGGAGCTTTGATTAGGGAAGTAGAACGACTCCTAGGAGGAATAAACCCTTATGCTTGAGGAGAGACCAAATTTCTAGGAGAAATAAACTCCTATGGTCATGGAGCGACAAAAAATCAGAATTGTGCCCCAAGCTTCGTGACTTATGGAGGAATTCGCCCCAAAGGATCCTTGGAGAGATTTGTCGAATCTCGACGTAACTACCCCAGATTGGTTGAATTTGAGAGAGATTCCTCGACTTGATTGCCCCAGATTGATCAAAGCTTGAAGAGATTTATCGACATGATTGCCCCAGATATACTAAATTTGAGAGGTCCAATCTCGACTCAATTGCCCCTGATTAGGTACATCTTGTTAGAATCCTCAAGCTTTCTTTGTTTTGAAGTCAAACAAACGTGGAAACAACTTTACCACGCTCAACGGAGTCTTCAAACTCTTCCCCTCAGAGTAATCAAAGAACGCATCAATTTTCTATGCCCAACGGATTCCTTTAGAGACCTATCCCTTGGTGGTCAACATTTGGGATGATTAGCTTTTACTCCTCGGAATTCTCGAGTCTTTTGTACTTTGACATGATCAAGTTGCTCACCGATTCTCATCCTGAAATTTCTTTGATGTTTAAGCAGATGTTTGTATGCAAAAGAATGTTAATTCTAGGAATGATAATTCTAATGCAAAGTGTACGTTAGTCTTGAAGTTTAAAGAAACTTTTTTATTGAAATGAGGTTGCGACCTCTTGTGAGTGGATCACTAGTTGACACAACCTCGATTTTTGCATGTGGAAGATAAAGCAAGCATACGATACCAACATGGATATGAGTCTCGCTTCATTGGGAGTCAGTTAAAAGCTATCTCTTCGGGGTGCGCTTTCAAGATAAACCCTACTTCAATTAGGACTTTTAAGGGTTGTAACTTGGCCGGGTTCGCGGTTTTTAGAAAACAAAGGATTTTTAGGCTCAAAATTATTTGTACCCACCCCCTTCGTGATGTTCTCCGTTCCTATGTTCAGTTAGCTCGACACGAGTGTTCATCCCTCACAAGGAATTTTGAGATGGTTGAAGAATCAATGAGGTTCTTTGGACGTGGCAGTCACTCACCTTTCATTTTTGGTGCCTGATCACACGACTTTGTTCTTTTAATGAGGATCTTTATTTTGTAATCCTTGTTTTTCGCTTCTGCTTTCCCTAACTTTTGCCTGGACAAATTCTCTTGAATTTTATTTTGGAGTCCAGCGGGATGCCCTAACTTTTGCCTAAGTCGCTTATTTCAAGTTTTTGACTTAGCGGGCTCTTTTTTTTTTTGAACAAGTCGTGTGATGTTGCGTTGCTCTCGATTTGTTTGAAATATTGTGACTGCCTCATCTCTGATTGATGAGGGATAACCATTGTGGCATCGTCCTCTTTTGACCTCTTGATGGAATAAGGATAATCATTGCGGTTTTGAAATTCCTCAACCTTTTGAAGGATAACCATTGTTGTATCCTTATGCGCACCTTTTGGTGAGTTTTGAACACTCGATCAAGTTAAATGAACACTACCCTGCCCCAAGGTTAAAATAAGGGTTTTTTATGATTAGAAAAGAAACTCCTACTTCAAGGCTCAAAGGGGTTGACGAGGGTCTATCTCCCTTATATCTCCGGTGTTTGGGGATTTGGAATAATGCCTGTACATCCTTAGTGGGGTTTTATTCAAACGCACACAATTAGAGATTTTTGCATTTTATTTTTCATCATTCTCCCTCCGCTTTTTGCCTAAGTAAGTGATTAGTAAAGTTGGTATCGTAATGCCAAAAACATTTATGAGTGATAACGAATGGATTACTTCAAGACAAACATAGACAATGTATTATGATTTTCATTCAGAAATTAACAAGTTTTTACATGCTATTGATGCTTAAACACACAAATGAAAAATTACAATGAGAATGCAGTAAGAAACTAAATGGGTGTCGTTGTTGAGGAGACTTGACTCCGTCTGGACTTGTTGAGCTTGAATACTTTCTGCAGTTCCTTCCAAACACTTCAGATTACTTCAAAAGAGAACTCCGACAAAGTCACCCAAGAGTTGTAAACTTTTGCCTTGCTTTAGGGATTCGAGCAATGCGAATGATGCAATGCTCAAGATAAGAGTACGTCTTGCTTATCCCTCGTGCGGGAGCCCCAAGCATAGATGTTGAAGAAGTATTCGCCTTCATAAATGGAAAGAATCTGGTATGGTCATCAAACTCAAGAGAGCTACTTGTGGTGAAGAAGACCCAAAACTAGAATCTTAACCAATTGTGATTCCAACAAACAAGGAAACGAATGAGCACAAGGCAATAGAACCACATCAATTTGTTTCTCATGTTCTTCTTGTCTCTGTTAACTAGCAAGGCCACTGAGAAGGAGATCATGAGAAAAGGCAACTGATATATGAAGTAGAACCTTGAGAATGAGAAGCATTGTGAAGAACACTCTTGATTATCACACGGAAGAAGATTCTGACGAAGTCATCCAGGAACTTGTAATGCTTTTAGGGATTCGAGCAATGCGAATGATGCAATGCTCAAGATAAGAGTACGTCTTGCTTATCCCTCGTGCGGGAGCCCCAAGCATAGTCATTGAAGAAGTATTTGCCATCAAACATGGAGGAACCTTGCGTAGTCACCAAACTTAGAGAAGCTATTTGTTGCAAAGAGAACTCAAACACCAACTGAAACACCAACCCCCACGGATACAACTGAGCATAAGAACCTTGAGAATGAGAAATGCTTCTACAAAACATTCTTGATTACTACTTGAAAGAGATTCTGACAAAGTTGCTCGAGAATTTGTGGTGTTTTTATTATTATTATACCAACGAGTTCAAGGAAGCAGCTTTCTACAAAACAGGAAATACTTGAAATGAGAACACAGAAAGGAAATGATGATTGCCATAGTTGAGGAGACTTGACTCCATTTGGGCTTATTCTTCCTTTTTTTTTTGTGATACTTTCTGGAATGCGGGCATTCACTTATGCATGAACTCTTCGTTTTATGCGCAGGCCATTTGGAGTGAATGATATTACTTTGGAGTCAATGAGATCTTGGACTTTGTGTTTCAAAATATTACAATCCTCAGTTGAATGTCCAGATGTCCCAGAATGGTACTCACACCTTGCATTTAAGTCATATCCTTGAGGAATCGGTGTTGGAGGGGGCTTAAACTCCCTTAGTTGGACCAAGGAATCCTTGAGCAAATGGGAAAGCAGCTGACTGTAGGTCATAGGAATTGGGTCAATTCTTCTTGGTGGTCTCCTTGGCATTTGTGGACCCTGTTGATGGCAATGATTCAAGTACCCATTCTGTTCAGGTGTCTTCCTCTTTTGATCTGGCTGTGAAACAAACGGAGACTGATGAGGTGGGAAACCTGGAACCCACGATGGTGCCTTATGCTTCTGATTTGAAGTAGATCTGACATAGAAGTATGAATCAACCTTTTCCTCCACCGCAGTTGGAACTCCATTTCCTCGAACAAACATACCCTCGGGGGTGAACAAAATCACTTTTGAATCAATGAGATCTTGAATTTGCTGCTTCAGCGCCCTACAATTCTCAATATTATGACCAGGTGCCCCAGAATGGAACTCACATCGAGCATTGGCATCAAAGGTGGGGGGAAGCTTTTCAGGCGTAGCCAATTCTCGTAGCTCAACCACCTGAAGCTCCAGCAAACGGGGAAGCAACTGAGCGTAAGGCATCGGGATAGGATTGAGAATTCTCTGAGGTATCTTAGGCTTTTTCCCACACATTTGGCCTCCTTGAAGAACAGATTGGCATGGAGGTAATGGCACTTGAAATTGAGGGAGAGCTCCCTGAGGCATCCCATGAGTGAAAAGAGATCCTATTGTGGAGAAGGAATCAACAACTTCTGTTGCAGCATCAGGAACAACATCACCTTCTTTCCTTAATACCGTCTTCAAAACTTCCATGACCAAGCTCAATTGAGTCTTCAACTGACCATTCTCCTCTTTTAGTGCATCCTGATTATGGACCAAGTCTTGCATCTCCAACATAAGATGACCCATTTGTTCCTTCATCTCATCCATTTCCTCACGGAGTTGTTCCATATTTGATCTTGGAGTTGTGGCAGTGAGAAGTCAAATCTGTTGTTGATCTTGGAATCTGTATAGAAATGGTCCCATAAGTCTTTGAAAGAACCATGAAATGCAGGATAGTGTGAATGCATGTTTCATTTCCAAGGGATCCTAAAGTCCTTTCACACTTTTTTTTTTGTTCTCTTTTGGAATCAAAGCTTTTTTTTTTGTATAGAATATCTTTCTTTTCTTTTTTTGCTTTTCTATTTCCTTTTTCTTTTACATATCTTTTCTTTTCTTTTCTTTTCTTTTCTCTTTTTTTTTTTGGAAATAGACTTTAGGATCTTTCATAAATGGAGTGGACAAAGCAATGATGTTATGCAATGCAAAAGCATGGGATCCTCGGTCCATATAATCTTAGTAACCACTGTACAATCCTCTGAATAACTGATACAGGTCAAATGTCGCAGGATCAAAGGTCCGACACCTTTTTGAGTACCAGGAAAACCAATAGTCACCAACAGAACAGAATAGTCACCAACGGTACCTGTCATGTATATCCCTCCCCACTCACAGGTGTAGTCTAGGTCAGGGTAGGTCAAAATGGCAACCAGCGTTATCAGTCCTCCTGAGGCACCAATGTTGTTGCATCTACATGCCAACAATGATACCCCATTTGGACCTCGACTGGGCGTGGGTCTCATGATCGCACTAGACAAGACCTGACATCTCATCGGCGTCATGACTATCCACTCTATCCTAGGTATCCTATGTGTCAACTCTGGCCTGGGTATTGGGCCTTTTACCTCATAGAAACAATCCCACCCAACCTGCAAAACAGTGAAAATATATGGTCCCGAAGGGGATCCCAATCCAGTCCAGATGCATGCGGAAAATAAACATGATATGCAAGCAGGAAAGTAAACAGGATACGCGAAACATAAAATAAATACATAAAATAAATAAATGCACGTATAGACAAAACATAGCACACCCAGTAAATAAACAAACAAACGGATAGGCTAGGATCGACTCACTAAGGATGGACCCGCAATAGGTCTAGCAACATCCCCAGCAGAGTCGCCAGCTGTCGCACGCTCGCGAAAAATGAACAGAGTCGCCACCAATATATTTATCCCATAAGGGAAAGGAATATCAGAAAACCTAACAAAGGAAGGAACAGGGTCTTACGACCAGAGAATCAAGGTACGGGAGTCGGTTACGCGAGGGGAAGGTATTAGCACCCCTCGCGCCCATCGTACTCGATGGTATCCACCTATGTTTGTTTCTATCTAAAGGGTGTCTAACTATGTCTATGTCTAAATGCAAAAATGTAGGGAAAATAAAAGTTGTACTCGCACGGGCCCTACCCCGCTGCCTACGTATCCTTTTCAGGAATCAGAGTTACCGTAGCTCGGCTCACGATTTTCTGTTTGTTTTTGTGTTTTTTAGTTGGGCGGCGTTAACGCTCGCGCTCTTGCATAAGGGGACAGCCTAGGATGCAATGGAGCGGAGATAACAATGCCCTTAGGAAAAAGAAAAAGAAATGATTGGTTTGTGTCTTTTAGGGTAATTCCATGATGACGAGAACCCACTACAAGGTCTCGCATCACTTCCTTACTTTTGTTTTAAATCTGAACATTTATTAGTGTTTTCAAGTGTTTTTGGTTAGGTGTTTTTTAAGGGGATTTAATTTGTGACTTAGATCATACCAAAAAGAGTTTTGTTTTGCATATTTAGAGAACAAACATCGAGGCCTACGCCACAATCATGTCTCTAAATAATGGTTAAGAAATACATCGAGGCTTCACACCTCAATCATTTCTTCTCCGCTAAGTGGGAAGTACAATAAGGAGTTCTTTTGTGAATATTTAGAGAATGCACATCGAGGCCTACGCCACAATCGTTTCTCTAAATAACGGTTAAGAAATACATCGAGGCTTCACACCTCAATCATTTCTTTTCCGCTAAGTAGGAAAGAACATACATCGGGGCCTACGCCCCAATCATTTCTCTCCTACTATGAAATATGGTACCGGTATGATCTTCATCGATATTTATTAAGTATTTTAAAAGTTGAAAAGAAAAAGAAAATGAAAGACGGGAACTAATCCTACGTTCTAATCTAAGTTGTCTATACAAGTCTAAATCCTAATGTTAACAAGGTGACTAAATTCTAAAAGGAGCATTAAAATGGTGTTAACAAAGTAGGACAAAAATATGGCCAAAAAGCTAAGCAACAAAATCGCACAACAATTATACAAAAAATAGCACGAAAATGGTACAAAACATAAAGAAAATGATTCAAGTGTTAGTGCAAAAGTAACCTAAAAATACTACTATTTTTATGAGTTTTCTAATGTCAATGATCACCTAAAAATCTAACAAATATTAAAGGTTTTATCATGTTTTTATCAACTAAAAGTAATAGAAAAAAAACTATTGTGGAATGACCTAAAATCTACACATTTTAATGGAGTCAGGGGGGTGTGAAATCAGACATAGTGTAGATAGCAAAGTCAGCGCGAAGCCCAGGGAAGGAGGCCCAAGCAGAGTTTTGTTCATCCCATCTTTTTTGTGTCACGAAAATGGAGCATCACGGGCCAAGGGGGGTGTAACAATGAATTCGTTTGGCCCAGCGTTTTGATCCAATTCCAGATTTGTTTAATTTTAATAACAGAAAAAGAAAATTTAAGAGGAAAATAAAAAAAGGAAACGGTGCGTTTTGGTGCGCTTACGACCATTGGACTTCACAATCAGAAACTCCTTCCCTCACTTCGCTCGTTTTCTTCTCTCTCGTACTTAACTCGCCGGAAATCTCTCCGCCACGCCGGAGGCGGCGGAGCACGGCCAAATCCTAAACTTCTTCCCTCACTTTCTTGCCTTGACCTCACAACCGTGAATCTACCCTTAGTTTCCTTCAAACCCTCTTCCATCTCCCTAAATCTAGCCTACTAGCAAAACCCTAAAAAAACCTCCGAAGCAAAATTAATCGGTAAAGATGAAGTTATAGGCCATGAGACCTTAGGGGAATCGCTAATAATGCGTCAAGGAATCCGAAAGTTTCAAAAGAGAGATGGATCAAATTTCACATGTACCTGAGTGCCGAAGGAGAGCGAAGATTGAGAACACCGAAGCGGAGCTTCAAGTGGCGTGAACCGAAATAAACGCAAAGGGGGAAAAGGAAGACTTCACTCCCAGGTAGCTTTGATTCTCACTTGCCTTCGACTTCTTTCTGCGTATACTCCTTCTTCATTTCTTCTTGACTTCTTCTTGACTTCTTCTTTTTCTTTGAATTTCCTTTCGATTCGCGAAATTCTGAGTTTTTTGAGTTGTTCTGAATTGAATGTGTGAAGAATTTGCCTTTGTGAATGTTGAAAGTATTAAGAATTGTTGATAGAAGGGAGTGGTGGCTGAGCTCGGTTGTTTAGAGTTTCAGAGATTGGAACTCTAACAACAATGGTGGTTAAGAGCTTTTGAGTGAGGGTGAGAAATGAATGGTGATGTAGGTTGAGGAAGATGATGATAAAGTGTGAAAAATGGTGGAGGGAGAGATTGAGAGGTGAGGGATGAAGAGTGATAGGTTGAAGGTTATGGTGTTCAGGTCTGAATTGTGGAGGGAGAACTGTTATATAGAAGTTGAGGTGGTATGAAATCAGTTAGAGATTGAGAGTGATTGAGGGCCCTAGGATCTGAAGTTGGTTATGAGGATGAAAGGTGAGGATCGAGTCACTTATTGTTAGCTCCAAATTCTGTTTTTTCGGTTATAGGTTTGTTAGAGGTTAGTTAGGTAAATGAGTTAGTTACCAATCTGTTATGATGTTTGTAACTGAATCTGTTAGTTTCTGCCATGTGCTTGGAAAATTAGTTAGCTAAGTTAATGAAACAGTGATTGGTTAAAACTGAAAGTTAGTTGAGGGTTTGTAAACTGTTATACATCTGTTAGGAAGCTGTTAGATGACTTTTGAAATTGGTTCAAGAAGTTGTAATTCAGTTGTGGGATTTGAAAGTTAGTTATGGGCTGAAAGTTGGTTAGGTTTTTTTTGTGAAGTTTTGAATCATGACATTTTCTGTTATGTTGAAAATATATATGCAGGGTTGATTCAAATGCCATGAGTGTATGGGGTTTGGATAAAATGCAGCTGGGTTGTTTTGTAGGGTTATTGATGTGATTAGTTGTTGTATGGTTGTATATGTGACTGGTGTGTGTGTGTGTGTATTTGAACTGAGAGAAGTCTTAAAACCAGCTTGCAGAGATTACATGGATTTTGTTTTGATTGTGCAGGATGCTGTTAGTCTTAACTGCCTTTTTGTCTATGCAGGTTCAAGTTTGATATGTGAGGGCCAAACAATGGAAATGGATAGCGAAATCATGAGGACGAAGATGGAGACGAATTTGAGGGTTTAACGAACTCAGTCCCACATTAGATTGGTGAAGCTAGCAGCAGGGCAAAACAATTGGTAAGTTGACAATAGGTTTATTCAGTGACAGTAGTGAAACAATTAGGATTTGTTAGAGATTAGTCAATGGGTATGCAGGACTGTTTGGAATTAGAATATACTGATGCAGTTTGGATTTGTTTTGGTTTTAGTGTATGGTTTGATGTGTGTGACTTATGTGTATTGTGCAGGTTCAATGATGAGGTTATTTGGAGAACACGCACATGGTTTGAAGAATGGAGGTGGAAGAAATGAAGAGAAATAGGTTTAGGATAGGTGGTTAAATGTATATCTTTGTATAGATTTTCTTGTATTTTCTTTGTAATGGAATTGTATTTTTTGTAATGGATTTGTAATGGACATTTGAAATGTTATGGAATGCATTTTGAACTTGGACTTTGATGAATATGGAATGGGTGACATTAGCTGATTAGAAAAATGGTGGAAAATTGCTTAATACTTTTGGATGAAGTTTAAAACCTGAACCTTGAATGAGGGATGTAAAAATGAACGTGTCTTGAATAACATTGGCCTTTGTGACTAAAGTCTTTTGATGGTATTTGGATAATGATGGACTTTAATGTACACCTCACCTTGAACTTTAATTGTCAAATGAAACTCTCTCTTTGAACCTCAAGCAATAACTAATGCATTATATGCAATAAAATTGCCTTGATAAAAATCCACAAGCTCGTCTCTTATTCCAGGAGTTGCAGTTGTGTTTCCATCTAATGACGCCATATATACTTGATGTTCTTGAGGAATCTTGATAAAGGCTTGAGGAATCTTGATGCCTTTGAATGAAGAGGAGAGCCTCAAAACTATAGAAAAAACTTTATTACTAAGATCTTTGATCCCATGCTAGATTATTTATTAATGATGCATGATGTGTTAAATGACCTAGTGGAGGTATGCAGATGAAATGCGAAGCAAAAGCCAGTTAGAAATTAAAGGGTAGGACAAATTTGGGGTATGACAGGGTGCAAATCGGAGTTACGGTTCTCAAGTTACGCCATTTTTACTAAAAGCTGTTTTTTCAATACAGCAGGTTGGGCGCGACGCGCGCTGTAGGGCGGTTTAGAAAGTCATAAAAGAGGAAAAATCACATTTTTGAGAGATGGTTGGATATTTTAGAGCTCCAATCCATCCAATAGCATTTTTTTTATTGGAAAGATGCTAGAAAACACATTGGAGTTGTCAAATGGATGATCCGGGGTTGAATCCTTCATCAATCGGAGCCGACAAACCGTGAGATTTTTGGGTTTTTCTTCTTTTCTTCTCTTTGTGGTTTCATTTGTGGGTTTTGTATATATATACTTTGATCTCATGTATATTTGTCCCCCATGGCGTTGTATAAAGTTTGCTTTACAATATAAACTTGTTGTTTTTCCTGATTTTTTACATCTTGATGTTTGGGTTATGTTTGGTGGGTTGTTTTGCATCTTAATGTTAGGGGTTTGTGTTGTTTTAGAGATAGACCTCACAAATCTTGATTAGGAGAGGTAATCATTAGCTTCTTGATTCTAGAGATAGATGAGGAGTTAATGTTCACTTTGTGTTGGTTCGTAATGCTACCGGGTTGTTTGATTGGTGGAGAGATCGTCGATTGAGCAATATTTTAATTTAACACGGTAAGCTACCGTATGTTTGATTGGTGGAGAAATCGTCAACTAAGCATACGATAGAACTCGTGGAGGTGTTTGGATACGAATGCCGACAACGGGAAACACGTGAATGGTTTAAGGAGTATAGTAGACTGAATGCAACTGGTCGATAAGTTTAAGTTTGTGAAGAGTAGATTATATGAAATACTTGATAGTTTCTTCTATTTGAAGAATGTATTCTTTTTGTGGTGATATTTACTTTTCCATTTCATATTTAAATTCATTCAAAACCCAAACTCATAACTAAGAATCCGTCGAACGGCAGTTCAGTAGCACTAATCTCTGTGGATACGATAATTTCCCGGATAAATATTTCCAAAACTTTTGTTGCTTGCCGCGTTACTACTCCAACAGCAAGTGAGCTTTTGTTCATTAACTTGCAGCATGTGAGCTTTTAATTCATACTTGCTTAACACTTTTGTGTTATTTGATTGTATTTTAAATATGTGTAATCTGCTTTCAAGAAATAACTCTATAAACACAAAAATTTGTATTTGACGAGTGAAGTTGAAAGTTCCTTGAAAGACTAGGGCTTTAGCCAGCATTCTCAAGAAGACATTGACAATTGGTCTTTGTGGTTTGCAATAAGTGATAATTGATCTTTTTGTGGTTTGCACTATTTATAACTATTATTTATTGTGGTTATGTAATCAGTTTGGTTATATTGGATTAAGTCCTTATTGATAAGGCAAAATCACCTTGGCGGATGGACAGGGGTAACTTCGTTAACAGTGAAACATGATAAAAATACTTGTGCTATTTATTTTTGTTCTTATGTTCATGTTTTTTGTTTTGGGACGAAATTATCTTAAATCTTGAAACCTAATTCAAACCTCCCCTTTCTTGCGTTTCATGCACCTTCAGCATTAGAACTGGAGTAGGAGAAGTGGATTCCAGATGCGTTGGAGAAGTGGACTCAGGAGGTGCGGGAGAGAGTGACTCAAGAGGAATGCAGTGGGTGCATCAGAATGAGAATGATAAGTTGCTGCAAGAGATGCGAGAGGGGTTCTAGGAGGAGCGATAGAGGTTGACTATGGGGGAGCGAGAGAAGTTGATAGATGAAATGCGGGAAAACTGTACATGCGATGTGATTGAAGTAAGTATAAGTTTGGTTTAAAAAATTTGCTTGTATGTTGTTGTTATTGCTTACGTATTTAAATTTATGTATTGTGTTGGAATTGTTTTTGTCATGCAGAAATTGAAATCAATGGGTGTACTCATCCTACCAAATTTAGATCAGTTAGACAAAGCTGAAAAAGTTATTATGGGTGGTGCAAGCAAGAAAGGTAGTTATTCTGCCACACAACACAATATTGACACCACACTACCTCAACTAGATAACATGCAAAGACTATCAAGGATGGTAGAAGAGATGTCAAACATTTTCAAGCTAAATTTATAACATGAACTTGAACAAGAATTTTTACTTCATAAGAGTTGTATTTGGAAATTTTGAAGGGAGATGATTGGTTCGACATAACCATACTACAATTTTGATGCTCATAAGTACAATTTTTATGGTGATTTCAATTTATATTCATTGATTTTTGCATTAAGTTTTAGGTCCATACATGAGATGTATGTTGAAAGGGACTTAAGTAATTATTGTTTCTTAGATCCATTTAAAATTCAATTTAAACAATGAAAAGCAAACCCTAACCAGTCGTACATACAAAATAAGTTGATTGATGAGAACAAAGAATATTACATGGGACCGTTTTACCATGTGTAAGTAAATATTAATTTGTGTTTTCTTTTATAAATCAATTTTATACATATTATTAATTATTCGGAATGTTTATGCAGTTCACATTGAAAACTAGTTATTATATGTTTGAAGCAAAATATTTTAATTATGTTATGCTCGTTACACTATAATCTTGATTCATTGATGCAAGACATTTTGAGCACGTAAGTGGTACTATTTTTAATATTTAAATTTTACCTTTAGTTTTGAATTATTTTTATTCATGTTTAATTTTTACCGACATGTAGAGCTATGGAGGAATACAATTTAGTGCATCGTAAATTAAAAGGTAAAAAGCCAAGGTTCCTTTTTCTCAAAAGTAAGTATTACTTGTGCTTTTTGACACTCTTTTATATTCACTAATGTATTACTTGTGTTTCGTGTGTAGTAATTAGTAACTATATGAAAATGATTTGTAGTCGCGAAAACAACCCGATAACCATTCGTGTAGATACTATGTTATGATACATATATTTAATATTGTCTCTGGAGACATTATTAGTTTGTGGATAAAGGCAATAACTTTATCCGCATATATGTAATTTATTTATATTTTTTCAGTTAATGGTGTTGTTGTTTTTTAGTTTATCATAATTTAAGTCCAGTTCAAATTATAGGTGTTTAGTGACCGGCCATCATTCCCATAAGATATATATGACATTCTATCATGTTGGACATGTTGCTTCCTATCTTTTTATGAATCTCAACAATATTATTTTTTCTTGGTTGCTGTAATCATTGTTTATAGGTTTTCTGTTACACGTGTATTTGGTGTTTTCATTATATGATTCTGTTTTTAAATATGTATAAGTTATGTTGGTGTACCATTTTGGATTTGTGTACATTTGATTTTGTAAATAGTATAATTTGATATTTCGTATATATTTAGTTATACTCTATTATAAAATGAAATGTTTTGACTCTGTCAATATATATATATATATATATATATATATATATATATATATATATATATATATATATATATATATATATATATATATATATATATATATATATATATATATATATATATATATATATAATTTATGTGTAAAATAATACAAGCCATTTAAATTGAGTTTTAAAACAAATTATAAATGGCAAAAAATAGGTTTACCCTTCAATTTTAATTTAAATTAGACGTAAATAATTTATTTTCCCTCGGAATTAATAGAAATTGGGAGGTATATGGCGCACACTTTATAATTTTGAAAATAAAAAATATTAATGTTGCAGAACAAAAATCAAGGGGTAAAGTGACAAGTTTTCATGACACCCTTTACTACCTTGTATGTGAAACCGAGGTAAAATCTTTTTTCCAACAGAGGTAAATGGTGTGTTTTGTAATAGTGTGCATGCTTTAGTATTTGCTAAAAACTGGCCAAAGGGGAAGTTTGTTATTGCATGTGATTGGAAATATTTTAGAACCAACTTGTGTAGTAAGATGTCTGTCTGAATTGTGAGACATCCTGTGTCAAAGTGATCAAGATAATTTGGTAGAAAGTAATACGCTAAGCATAATGTCATATATTGTGAGACATCTTGTCTCATTCTAAGTTGCTTTGCTCTGGTTGTTGTAATTCTTGTGCTTTTGGTTATATGTTTCCTTTGATGTACAATCAAATATTTTATTTTTTTCGCATTTTTGGATTAATAAAATATTTAATTTGGACTAGTTTTAACAAGATTGAATTTGTTATATTCAAGATATTCAGATTTATTTAAGATTCAATCAATCAAGATTTGAAATCAACTTTATTGAAGATTGATCTCATATACCCTTTTAAAGGTTTAGCCTCATTCAACTCCAAACCATACTAGGATTTCTAATGGACTATTGTTGTTATTTAAGGAGTCGTTAATGTTTGTGAAAACTCATACTTGACACTACTAAACTTGTCATATTTTATTATTAATGAGTATTTTGTTTGTTTTGTGTAATTCTCTATTCGGGAGTCATATCTCTAAATTAGGAAAACATAGTATTTAAGTTGTACCATTGCTTTTTCATTTATATACTTTTATAATTATTCAAACTCTTGAGAATTGTTTGAGTAAAAGTGAGAAGGGTCTTAGATTCAGGAGTCTGGATCAAAGTTTAAGGGTAGTATTAAAAAAATAGGTATTAAATTAGGAAAGTTCAAACCAAACAAATTTATATTTCTGATTAATAAGAATGAATTTGTTTTTTTTGAGATGATATCCTCCCGACATAGGTTATATTGCATCCAACTGGAATATATATATATATATATATATATATATATATATATATATATATATATATATATATATATATATATATATATATATATATATATATATATATATATATATATATATATATATATATATATATATATATATATATATATTCTAATTTTCTTTACAATAGATATGAAATAATAAAATAAAAAAGATTAAATAGTTTACGTGCACGTTTATGTATCCTGAACAAGTACTACCATATATTTCAAAGACAATAAATAATTCTTAACGTGATATGAGTCAGAAATAAATTGTGAATAATTTCATGAAGTATTAAAGGTATGCATAAATTGTTGTAAACTGTATGCATAATTGCTTCACTATAGTTTAACGAAATACTCTTAGCAAATGAATATATATATATATATATTAATAGTTGCCCATGTCATTTACATTACCAACTCACGTGTGAATTATGAATTGAAATATTGAAACACAAATTATATAAAATAAATAAATAAATATTTTCATGGAAATAATAATTTTTCCGTTGAATGAAGTAAATAGAAATAATTAAATATAACAGAAATTAAAACTTTTAATAAAAATGTACACAGTTCTTATTTTCAAAGTTATATATTGAATATTTATTATAATAATTATTTAAGCAATTCAAATATTTTTCTGATTATTAATTATTTTAATTCTATTTCCACAAAATTCAAAGAACATGCAACAAATAATAAGTGTAAAAAAAAACTTAATATTTCATATTATTAATCTAGAAGTTATGGAACAAATTATACTCGTATAACACTTAAATGATATTATAACATTCAATGTTATTATTATATATTTATTATAATAAGAACATTGAATGTTAATATATATATATATTTATATATATATATATATATATATATATATATATATATATATATATATATATATATATATATATATATATATATATATATATATATATATATATATATATTAAAAATTTGTTTAATATGATTAAGGTTTATCGTAGTAAAATTTTTTTTAACTATGTGATAAATCCATTCAATAACATTTTTAATTCCTCATATTATTCGGAAAAGATAATCAAAATCCACATCTTAAACGATATTGTATTCTATAATGTCATTGATAACCTATATAATGTCAATATTGATATATCTCAACTACATACTAGATTATTTCATATTTTTTTTTATAAATTTTTTATATTGACAATTTATAAACATAGATTGAATCTAATAATAAATCTGATAAAACAAGTATTTGATTAAAAATATATTTAATAAATTAAAACAACTTAAGAGTCAGATAATTTGATTCTCCATCTTACTACGATTGTTGTACTTTTGCCTTAAAATTATGTTTCATCTCAATAAGTTGAAAATTTATTGGAAAAATTTTATTTTTAATTTACGAAATCCGCATGCAGATGTTCGTGCAAGCGAAGAAGACATAAATTTACTTGATTATTAAGGCTATTAATATTTATGAAAAACATAGATTTTATTCATTCATGAAACAAAGTACATCAAGATACGAGAAAAAAAATTAAAACAACAAAACATAAATTAAACGAAACATAAATTAAACGATAGGGTGACCATGCAAACATGATGTCACAATATGTGCTTAATGCACTTATTTGGTAGACACAAAATCTTAAAGCTTGAGATTCAAGTCGAGGTCTTCCACTGTTGATTCATTTGATGAAGAAGACACATTAGCATCTGCTAGAGGTTGACCTTCTCCAATAAAATCACGAGTTTCTATTGGAAGGCCTTGATAAGAAAATTGAGCATTAGAACTTCCTTCTCCAGCGTCATGAGATGAATGGGTCTGATTAGTTTGGCCAAAAAGTCCCGACTCCACAATGTTTGGCCAGTGAGGAATTGATCGCCCAGAAGTTTGATTTCCACCCATAAAATTAGTCATCCCAAATTGTGGTGTTGTGATGAGTGGTTTTGGTACTGACCTCATAAATGGATGTGGTGGGGAGGGTGTATTTGGCATATGCATCCCTCCATAACCAACACCAACAGATGGAGAACCAAGCAAAGAAGGCATGCTATTGTTCATACGAGTCCCAATTGATTGTTGGAAGTTGCCATGAAAATAAGGATGCACTTGATAGTTAACAGAACTTGCAGAAGGATAAAGGTATGAAAAATTAGATCCAAACCTTAGGGTGGACTCCATTTCCTCCTCCCTCTTTTTTTGTTCATTTCTTTTGGCGTCACGCTCTTTCTTATGAGCGTTTTGATGTCCTCCGAGCGCTTGAGGACTCGAGAACTTCTTGTCACAAAATTGACAAGGAAATTCCTTCACTTCCTCGTTGAGAACTTCAGCAATAACATTTTTCGATGAACTCGAACGTTCACCGTTCTCGAACAGACCAGAAGTTGGCATGGTGATATTGCCAGCCCTTAGAGCCGATAAACCTTCAAATTGAACAGAAGATGTTATCATCTTAGGTTCTTCAACCATTTTTCCCTTCTCAGAATTAACTTGAAAGGTTGGTGTTATATTTTCCAATTCCTTTGTTAATTCAAGCTCGGGTTCTTCAATCATTTTGCATTTCAATTTTTTATCTTCAAGATTTCCGGAAGAAATTCTTTCAGACATTTTTTTGAAAGCACAAAATAAAAGATTTAGAGCTTTTTAATGAAGAGGCAAGTTTGTGTGGTTTGATAATCGCTAGTGAAGAGTATTTATGCTTGCATAAACTACCTTGGACGTTTATATAAGGAAAAAACATGCGAGGGAAAACTAATTCTACAGTCAACAAAAAAGAGAATTTTTAAGGAAAATACGGTCAAGTTTGAACATTACTTTGACTTGAGTTTTTTAAACTTCATATATATTTGTTTTAAATTCATAGACTAAATTAAAAAAATACAACCATAACCTTACACCCAAAGTGAAATAGGGTATCTTAGATTCATGTTTGAGACGCAATAATTTGAATTAATATTACCATAACCTTCTACCTAACAATATTTGATATTATCATTTGAAATTATACTATATTTAATTTTTTTACAATTTTTAATTATTCTGGTCTACTCATACTTTAGTATCCAAAACATTTTATAAGAAAATTACTATTAAAGAAAATACTGTTTTATAGAAAATTATTATTATTAAGAGAAGTCTCGTTTCTTGATTCAAACTGTCGTGTTATTTATTGATAGGATGCAGTCTAATAGAATAAATGAAGCAATGAACAATAACTCAAACATGATAGTTTTACTCAAATGGATTTATGACATGCAAATGCAATATAATCATATTTATTGATGTTATTTTTGCATCTCTAAGCAATTTATGTTTGGATTGTGATTTATCTTTTTAATTTTTACATGATTTAGAACGAATTTGTTAGTCAATTCAGTCATAAGTTTTCTATCAAAAAAAGTAAATTATTACTATCTATATTATTAGTGTACTCCTAAATTAAATATGAACTAGAATGCTACAATTTTAGTTATCTTTTAATGTACTCTCAAATATGTATATTCCCTTTAGAAATACTAGCCGTTAAGAACTTTTATTTGGTATGATTGGTCATGAACATTGAACATGAATATTTTAAATACAAACACGATAATATTGATAAGATTTCAAACTTTGACTTTCTATTTGAGAAAGTTGACAGGAATTAAAATTCAAATTAAACTTTTTAATGGAAAACTTGTGATTTAACTTAATTTAAAGTCTAAAATAGATAATTTCTATCAAATTGGACATTTTCATTTTAAAATATTTATTGAATTGACCAAATTTTCATTTGGCTATCTATTATTTTAAACAAACTAGTGATGGTGCAACGTTAATAATCTGTTAATTTTTATTTTAAATATAAGGGTATACTAAGGATAACTTAGTAGATTTGAAGAGGGAGATAATGATAGGCTAAGAGTCTCATCCTTACTCTCAAAATTGAAACTATCAATACAAACATTGGCATGCTAAAAAAATGTTATTAAAATATAATCAATATGTAAGTTTATGAATTTATTAAAAATAAAAATAAGCAAAAAAATTTAACTAAGAATATTTTATCCGACCAACTTTGATTCATTCAACAATTAATATTATAGTTACGCTTTATATAAATTAAAATATTTATTTTAAATTTTAATTAATATATAATGTATTTTATTATATGGATTATTTAAGTTTTTTTATATGTTTGGGCCTGATGTAGAGGCCCAATTTAGTGTAAAGCCCTAAATTTGGAGAATGGAAAGCATGACAAAAATGGATAGATGTAAAGCCAAGTCTTCTCACGCTATCCCGTATGAGAGCATATTCTATACTGTCATATCCATCTTGCACTCATCTGTATTTCATACTCATTTTCATATTTTTAAGTACAATTTCACTCTACGTTTGAGATTACATTGTTCATTTCCTTCATTAACTTGAGTGTTAGAGTGTTAAATTTGTAGGTAGGCTTTGTCCACGCATCAACACTCAAATTCACCGCGAGGCAGCAATCAATTTTATCTCTCCAATCATCATTTCATTCTCGAACAAAATATTAGCACCGACTGTGGAGACGATAACGAGTTCCTACAATTACCAGGATCTACTGACCTCATATCCACATGTCCTTCAACTGAATCATAGATCAACATCTCCAAGTCAATCTCACCAAATTTGAATTCAATTCCTTTCACCAGAATCATCAAGCAAAGACACCATCTAAAGCCATTGGTTCCGCCACCCAACAGACTGCTACAACCGTTGATGCTATGGGAAATCGTCTTATGTCTCTTCCTCTGGCTTTGCAGCGAAACCCTGTGCAACTAGAGATGATCCAAGGAACTTCTCAATTTCCCCACTTGTAGTGACTGCAACGCAGTTTCACATAGGTGGACCGTCCGCCAGACCCGAGGCACCTAACATGGTCACCGAGCGTGAAACAGTTCCTGATTTCCAACTCTTGCAGGCACATCTAGGTCCTGAAGCCACTCATTAGCTATTGAACAAATATTCTAAACAATTTAACAATAAAACTCTCAAGCTATCGTGAATAAACTCACTCGAATAGAGGAGAGCTTCCAGAATTCCCCCCCCCCCCCCAAAAAAACATCACCGTTCAGAAAGCGGCATTGCAGAAATGCATGAGACCAAGGAAAAACCAGGAGGAGGTCCAGAAATATCCTGAACATCGATGACACATGCATCATATACCTTTGCCCGACCCTGAAGGGAAAATGGGCAACCACACCCATCCAAAAGCTCGTAAGTAAGCCATAATGGAAAGGAAGGAAGAAGTTACTTCAGTTCAACCAAGGAAAAAGAACCGTCTAACCGCTTATCTATTAGAAGACATGATTCCATGATCCCTATAAAAACCCTTGAAACTTCAAGATTATAGTGAAAATGAAGAACCCTAAGAGCACGTCGAACACGTGGATGGCAAGCCAGACTATTACAACATGGACATCGACGTTAAATGCAAACTCTTTACACTTACTTTAATTGAGTCTGACCAAGCCTATTCAAGTCCATACCTGAAGGAAGCATAACTTTATAATTCGAGTTCTAAGAAACTTTTACTGCCTGCTTTATTTCTAGGAAACAGAAATCGAAAACTATGGCCTCCCTTGGTAGAGGGACTTAAGGAAGAAATGGAACTCTAAGCATGTACATCGACTGATTCACCAAGATATAAATAGAATTAGGGGGAACAGATGAAAGTCACAAGTGCCAGATTTTTTAGAATTTAATCACATCTGACGACACATTCCAAGAGAAACTAGGGCGCAAAGAAACTGATAAACTGAAAGACCTGATAAGGATGGCCCAACCCTATATTAACTTTGAGGAGAAATTTTTAGCTGGTGGAGGAAGCTGAGGATTGGGGATTACTGAATCTGTTCGAGCACCAGAAAAAGATTTTGGGCAATCCAAAGAAGAGCGTGAGCAAAGAGACCTGCTCAAAATTTGACTCGTACACTTCTTCAAACACTTCCTAGGGAAGGATTATGACATAGTGCATTAACACAAAATTAAAAGAAATCGCTATAAGAAACATATATGGTCAAAGAGTCCGCCCGAAGAGATTGATCAAGGTATTGCCATTTCCACAAAAGACACAACCATAATACTAATGACTGCATCCAACTCGAGAACATGGTCGAAGGGATTATCAAGAAAGAATGATTATCTGAATATATCAAGGATGGTAGAGGGGAAGAGTAAAATACCAAAAGAAAATATAGACTCCCAAGAAGACAACTGAGGTCGTGGCTGACAGAAAAGGCAAAGAAACATATAGCAAAGATAGCAAAGGACATAAGGGCATGCATCAATATATCGCCTCTATATCTGGGGGGCCCAGGTTAAGCCATCAATCCAAAGGCACAATAAATAGAAAGATCAATGAGCTAATTTTCGTGAGGCAAAAGGAAAGAAGCACCTCATTTAGCAACCCAAAAAGGTCGATCCTTGGATTTAGGGATAGTGAAAAGGTGGTAGGAATCTCAAAAGGGACATTTATTTTGGTAATAGCAGCAACCATATCCAATTTTGATGTGTCTTGAGTTCTAATTGACGATGATAGCTTTTGTAATACCTTGTACTCTAGTCTCTTTGAAAAATAGGATTGGAGAAAGATAATGTATTGCCGCATGAAGGGTCATATTTTCAAGCCTTCAATGGAACAGTTACCCATCCCTAGGTATACGTTGAGCTAATGGTTACCCTTGGGAGAGATCAAAAAAATAGAACCGTCGACTCCTAAGTCTTGGTCATCCCAAGCCAAAGTGTCTAGAATTATATTTTAGGTCGGCCCTTTGTGGTGATTTTGGATGCAGTAGCTTCCCCGGTCTGTTTGAAGTTAAAATACCATGATGTCCACAACGAGGCATTCACCATCAGCGCTAACTTAGCATGAGTTAAGAGGATTTTTTAAAATTTACAACAGAATCAAATGGAAGTTAAAGCTATAGTTTGGAAATATATTTGGCCTTGTTAATAAAGTGGTTAACTTGAAGGTATCGGGAGAAGAGTTTGTGAATGAAATGGATAGCTTGAGAAAAACCATGCAGCAAAAATCCCAAAGACAGGCATATAGTGGTGCAAACCACCTCGTTATATTATCATTTAAATTCTCTTTTATTGTAAAATAAAAACGTGGCACGTAGGATGTAATGCAACCACTAAAACAAAGAAAGAATTTCTCACTAAATTGTTTTATCCTTCTTATAATGAAAGGTAGAGATGAGTCCAGGGGCGGAGCCAAGGCCCAGCTAGGGCATGCGCCCGGGCTCAACCCCTATTTTCTTTGTACTCCCCCAATTTAATAGTCGATTTTTAGACAAAATCAGAGGCCAAATTAAGGGCAAAATTAGTAAAAATAGGGTGTAAAAATTAAAACAGATGAGTAATCAATGGTGTAAAATTTTTGCCCAGGCTACCTAAAATTCCTGGCTCCACCACTGGATGAGTCTGAGGTAGGACCATAAGGATTGAAGCCCCATCACATAGACAATAGGAGCTATCATAAACACTAAAGGAGTATGCCTTAAGTGATCAAAACCCCATGCACCAACACACGAGCACAGTGAACATGCCCCAAAGTGGCAAATAATTGGTCTACCCACCTCTTGGTAGCTAGCAATTCTAGAGGCCGTGGTAGGTACATCAATACGTCAACCTCAAACCAAGTTTACACCTGGGATAATGGGAAGGTGTGCCCACCCTTGGTTGGGTACAGTCCCTAAAGACGTCCAATGTAATACACGCATGAAATTTGGAGGAAGGACTTAAACTCTATCTCCAAAAGTACGAGTTAAACAAATAAATAAAATAAAATATATTCAAATATACATTTTAGGAGAAGATCTTCATATTCCAAACTTATGTTTGCCAATATTTTTAAAAAGTTAAGAAAAATAATAATACCAGCCATCTAGGGGAACTACTTGCCCGTCTTCAACAAATGGACTGAGGCGGACCTGAGATTAATAGATGAGATAGGTTGAATTAAACTATTCCACTTGGTGAAGATCTTTTATAAAAGCATACTCGGCCACAGAAAAACCTTCCTACAAGGATTTGGACATCTCATTACAAAGGGAAAGATTTTCATCGGACATGTTGTTAATGTTTATCTATGTGCTTGCAGGTATAATAAAGAAGTGATCAAAGCTTACAGATAAGTAAGATCTATCTATCCCTGATGATGTCATGGTTTTGATAATCACAACACCTCAAGTAGTAATAACACTTGAAGTGGTTTTGATGACAACAAGGTAGGAAGTCAAGTAACTTGCTTAAGCGATAAAAAAATGCACAAGGTAGGAAGTCAAGATAAATAATTATATTTTATGATTACTAGTGATATCTTTACAACTCTATGATGTTGGTAACTAACTTGAATATATCTCAAGCCCCATCCACCATAAGATTCGAGCAAAGTTATTGTATGATTGGTATATCTGATAAAAGGACTTGAAGATTCAGAGTGTGAAAGAGAGAAAATGTGATGGCTCGACTGATTGTGCATGTCTAAGTGATAAGTGCATTGTAAAGACACATGAGAGTTCTCGTAAGTAGTATGACTAAAACATACACACACAAGTATTTTTAAGCCTTTCTTTTAAAATAAAATCACCAAATATGTTTTGGAAACCTAGTCGGTTGATTTAGAAACTACCAAATTGACTACGATAAGTTTTTGAACTGTCTAGTTGTAACACCCGGTTTTCGTTATTCAATGATTTGGTGTTATTTTAATATTTTGTTAATTTGTTGGATGAATTTGCTTTGAGGTTGTATGAGGATTGTGGTATCGGAGTATATGTACCCTTATAAGGGTAGTGCCTTTGATTTAGAAGTTGTAGAATCGAATAAATATAATTAGTTGTAATTATTTATTTAATTTGATTTATCAGAGAATTATATGATGTAGTGTGATTAGAATAAGAATTATTATTAGGATATAATAATAATAATAAAAATAATAATATTAATAATAGAATAAATGAGTTAAATAAATGGTTAATTGGGCCATTAAAGTGTGGTTGTAAAAGAATTGTGGGGGTGTGAGTGTTAAGCCCGACAAGGAGAAAGAATTAGTGAAGGATTAATAAAAAGAGGAAAACTAGAAAAATAGGAGGATTTTTGAGAAGTTGAAGAAGAACGTGAAAACAGAGGGAAGCTGAGCTAGGGTAAAGGGAGAACCTCCATTGATAGAGCAACTTTTGAGGAAAATTGCTAAGGTAAGGGTGGAGTTCTAACCATATAATGGGTTGTATAATGATGGATAATTGTAGTAATTAGGTTCCCATAGTTGTAGGTCTTGAGTTCTCATCATTTGGTTTTATGGGGTTTTACCCAATTGATGAAATTGTGATGTTCGTTGTGTGAAATTGATGATATGAATTGTGTTGAATTGGTTGTTATAACATGTGTATAATTTATCAAATAAATGCTACTGGTTTGTTATGAAAATTGAGATTTTTGGGGTTTGAAGGGAAAATTTTGTAGCAGAAAAAATAGCAGATTTTTTATTCTGGGTACAGGGGAACTGGAGTTCCCAGTTAGGGTAACCGGGTTCCTAATATCACAAATTCGTAGAAAATTTATTTTTGAACAGGGGAACCGGGGTTCCCAGTTAAAGGAATCGGGTTCTCAATATAACAGAGTCGCAAAAAAATTTGGAATAGGGGAACTGGGGTTCCTAGTTAGGGGAACCGGGTTCCCAATATAACAGAGGCATTAAACTTTGGTTACACGAAGCAGTAACTTAGGGGAACCGGGTTCCACTGAGTAAAAAATGAATTGTTTTCTAAAATTTCAAAAAGCCATATCTTTTGACTCGGGTGTCCGTTTGACGCGCCGTTTGGACTGTTGGGAAGCTAAAATTAATTCCTATCTTATAAAAATAAATTAGAAACCAGTAGACATTTATTTGATATACCTTGTGCTTATTGAACGTATTTGATTTGTATGAGATGATGATAATGTTGTATGATTGATACAATTGTTTGTATGATGTGTTATACGATGATGATGATGATGATGATGGCTTGTATTGGCGTGATATTGATGAGATGAAATGTTGTTCCATGTCAATGTCGCATGCATTCGTAGTCTGGACTTGTGTCCTTAACGATGGCCTGTATTGGCGTAACGATGGCCTGCAATGGCGTAACGAAGGCCTCTATTGGCGAACGATGGGGACTTATGCCCTGATGGTACCACGTGCATATGATTCGGTGTCAGTTCCATTGCATCATACCATGTATGATTTGATGTTTGCCGCTGAGGAAATATAATTATGTGTGCTGAAATTGTTGTCTACTCATTATTATAGTCCCTCTTATATTGTTACGATATCTCATCCCTTATGTTTGAATGTTACCTCTACGTGGGTAACGCGCATGTGACAAGGATTAAAGTAGATGAGGTATGGAGCGATGCCTAGTATTGCATAGTTCGAGTCGGGTTTTGCTCTGATACGTAACACCGGGAGATGAACGCTTGTTTTTGCAATTCTTTTGTTTATTATTGTGTTTTTGGAAGTTTGAGAAGATTATGAATTCTCTTTGATATTATTGCGATGTTGGTATTTCTTTTAAGATGATTTGAAAGAGGATGATTATAGTGCATGAACTATTTTCGTTGCGTTAATAAACTGAAGTTTGAAAAATATGGTGATTGTGGAATCGGTTCATCCGTACTAACATGTTATGTATCTTTGTTTAAATATTTGAGCAACTTGTATGATGGTTATGAATGTAGCATCCTATTTGATGTTGTTTGATGTTTTTAATTAGTTTGATTATTTATTTAATATAACGATGGGGAAATGAGGTGTTACACTAATCGATTAGATGAGGGGGAATTAAGTCCATAATAAATTATTGAAGTGTCTTAGTGAATGATAACAAATCTCTATCAAAACATTCCATGTTGGGAAGCAATAATTGATTATTGCATGAACCTAATCGATTAGCTAATAGATAAGATCATTTATTTTGCCCATGGATTGTTTTCCTAAAATGGATCATCTATTGGACTATAAACGTGAATATCACATATTCTTCTTTCTCTCAATCTCTCTTAAAATTACTTCTTTTTCTCTCGCATATTTTAAGCCATGGTGCTTTGAGAGTGTTCTTCATTTTAGTGAGGAAATTGTTCCAGGTGAAGTGCATTATGGTAAATTTACTTAGAGTTCGTTTTTATCTTGAGTAAATCATTCTTCATTAGGAAATAATATTTTTGATTTTGAGCAAAACTAGTGTAAAAGCTCTTCAAGGAGGCACAAAGTCCAGATATAGGAGGATACCTTAATGAAATAGATATGGGATATACTTGAAGCAATTCTCAATGATATCAACAATGAAGAGGATACCATTCTTGACATTCTACCACTCAATGTTGACTTAAGCCCTATCAAACAATAGACTGCTGAAAACTAAGGCCCTTCAAAGACATCTGGTATAAGAACCTTTTATGGGACTGAACCAAAAGTCAAAACTTCCAAATCATTCAAACCTCCAAGAAATGTCAAGGAAACTAGCAGTGATCATGTAAGTCTGAATAAACCTGCTAACAAGATTTTCTTATTTTTGTCATGTAATATTGATCATGGTTGTTTAATTACCTGTAGGTTAATTCTATGTCTCCAAGGAAGAAACAAGTCACAATTGTTGTGGTGCATACCAAGAAGAGTGAAAGACACATATGTCAAAAAAAAAACATCAAGGGCCTGGAAGACACCCTGAAGATTCAGTTGTATTCACTGAAGAGGATACCTCAGAACAACCCATCAAGAAGAGGGGTATGAAAAAGTTGGGAGGAAATTCATAAAGGCTTGACTCAATGAGGCTGGAATTTGAATATTTTGTTGTATTTCTGATCAGTGACTTGTATTTTGAAAATTTTAAGTTGTATCTATAATGGAAAATTGAAGAATTACTATGTATTTTGGTTATGCTACATGCATGAGCAGTGACTTGTACTTTTGATTAGGATACAATATAAGACCATGTATTGGATCATTTTGGGTGTTATATTTCAAAGAATCAATTTAATGTCATTTTGTTGTCATATTAACCTCAAATTGTTGTATGCCAAAATTGAGGCTAAATTGTGCCAAAATTGAGGCCAAATTATGTCAATATTTTAGGCCAGACTATGGAAAAATTGAATCCAAACTATGTCTATCTTTTAGGCCAGACTATACCAAAATTGAGGCCAAATTATGTCAATCTTTTAGACCAGACTATGCCAAAATTAAGGCAAACTGTGTCAGCAATGATCCAAACTATACCAAAATTTAGACCACCTATGTCAATGTTTTAGAAGTGACCATACCTCAGCTCTCAACTTCGCTTGCAGCTTCATATTCTTCTTCTTGGAACCTTCATACAACTCCCTCAACAGTTCAACCGTCTCTAATTCCTTGACAACTACCAGTTCAACACCATAACCATCTTCTTCAACCAAATATTCATCCCATATTAATAAGTCACAGTGTAATACGGTGAACTGACTTTTTAATCGAAATGTCGCGGTAAGCAAGAGTCGCCACCGACTTTTATTTTATCCAAACAAGTTAGAAAGGCTAAAAGAAACAGGAAAACCTTTTAAATAAAATAGGGTTCGGGGGGTAATTATGCAAAGGGAAGGTGTAAGGCACCCTTTGCATCCATGGTTTTCTATGGGCTCTTAATTGCTTAACTCTTTGTTTGAAAAGAAATGTAGAAGAAAAAAGAATAGGGACTTTAGCTCGTAAATGAGCGTAGCCCTTTTGAAGGATTATGAGAAAGAATATAAAAAGTTTAGAGTAAGGCAAAGCAATTAGGGGCAATTACCTTAAACTTAGATGATAGGTTTCTTTTAGCCTTTCAGGATGAAAGGGTCTATCCATGCCATGAGAGGGCAGGAAGCCTTTCGTTTGGATGTAAACGGGTCATCGTATTATGGTTCGCCATAAGACTGACCCATGCCATAGAGAGGCAGGTAGTCTAAGTGAAGGATCAGAATAGCCATTTTCGTAGGCAGCCAGAGGATACCTCAGCATTTTTCGTAGGCAACTTCCGAGGGTCGAGGTCATATTAGTGTATCGAAAGCAACATCATTAGGGTCGTATGACCTTTGTATTTATCGAGGCAGCATGGCTGAGGTATCCTCGTATTCGAGGGACATGGCTATTCTGCAAAAAACACAAGGCAACAAGGCAGCAGGCAACAAGGCAACAAGCAGCAAAGAGGTTACCCCAAAAGCGTGCGTGGGTGCAACAATCACGTGATTAATTCAGAAATTTTATCTTGTAATTAAGTCATTCTAATTCAGTTCAAGACTTGCACTCCCTAAGATTACTAACCACGCAATAGTATATTAACAGTAATAACGGGGAAGGGAAATTATAACCAGCGGAGGAGAGGGGAATTGAAACCAGCGGGATATAATAAAAACAGAAAATATAATAGTTTAGGGTTTTAGGGTTACCGATACTCGTAGCTTTGGCGATTGACAAACCCTGAAGATTTGGAAAAGGAAGAATAAACAGAAAAATGGGTGAGTGCATTATCAATTCAGCCATAAACAGGGTTAACCCTAATCAATAAAAGTAAAAATACGAGAAAGGGAAAGAATACTTAGCTTCAATTGACGAAGGTTGATAGGCAAAGGTTTACCTCGAGCCTTAAGCATTGACCCTGACCATCATAGAATTGGCAAAGAAAAAAGAAAAGAATGAATGTAGGAGAAATTCTATGTACGAGAAAATTAAACCCTAATCACATAAAATAAATAATAAAGAAGAGTTTAGAACTTAGATTCGTTCTTTTGACGTGGCGCATAGTCAGAGTGTACTCGAAGAGTAATCCTGAAAAAGCACAGAAAATAAATATCTTAGTGCAGGGTAATGTTCTCGTAAACCCTGATTAGGGCACAAGTTAACCATGGTTAATAGAGTAAATAAAACCAGATTAATTGTTGGTTTTCAACCCAATTAATTAAATCGGTGAAAATAAGGTTTCGATTAAATATCTAACCCTAGCGTGTATTTTTCAATTGATAAAAATATTGAGAATTAATTAAACAATTAAATGATTAACGTTTAATTATTTAATAATATTTTTAATTTTTTGTTTTTTAAAAAGGGAATTTTTAAAGAAGTTTTATTCTTTAAAAGATTTTTTAAAAGGATTTATTATCAAAAAATAAAAATAAAATAAACAACAAAAACAAGTTATATAATTTGAATAAATAAATAAAATAAAATTTTGAAAAAAACAAAAGGGAGGACTTAGCTGGTGCTTGGATCAGGTATGATGCAGGTTTGAGAGTCTTTAGTGAGGATGTGCCTCCAGGACCACCAGATGGATCTTTGTGACAATCTAATGGTAGGAATTTAAGGGTACACTGCGCACATGATTTGCCTGAATCCACCGGATCTGCAACTGAAAACAAACAAATAATGAAAAAAAATTAACGTCTGCCACAGGATTCGAACACACGTCTTGTGGTTAACTGGCATAGCGCGCTCCCTCCACCATCTGGGCTACGAACTCTTTTTGTCTTCTATTCCTTCGCTATTCTAAATGTATGAAAAGAAAATAATATTAAAATTTAAACAAAAACTCGCGCCCAGTACTGTTCATCGTCGTCTTCTCCACGCGATTGAATCTTGCTACGATTCTGCGACCTTTCTGCTACTATTTTGTTCGTAGCTACAACCTGCAACCAACGAATTCATCAAACACGTACATGAATCACATATAGACGTTCATCCCCTTTGAAAATCGCGTACTGAACATCCTGGCTCCCTCAATTTGGATTGATTCCCCTCTATTTGAAAAACCCCAATTTAGAGTTTCATGAACCCTAACCATGGCGTCGTGAGATTCCTGGACTCAAAATTCAATTGAGCGGCACAGAAAGTTTGGAAATATAATTCTAAACATGGATACGCATTCAAACACAGTTTATGGTATGCATATGCGTGAATTAGAAATAAAAAAATCCTCACAAACCGTGACCATGGAGATACGATTTTGAGCGTTTTGATGTATTGTAAGAGTCTGAAACGATTCAGAGCAATCCCAGAGACGTGTAGGGATGTTTAGAATGGCCTGAAACAAACTATAACCCTTACTCCGATTTGCTAGAGCATTGTGTTTTTTTTCTTGTGTTACGGTTCTTGGCTGCAATCCTCATCCCCCTTGGCATCTGAATCATTTAGTACTTATAGTAGGAGCATTAGGGTAGCAGAATTTGAACAAAATCCTTGTGAATCTTTGATTTGTAAATTATGAAAAATTGATTGAAATATGCCTCCCAATCTTTCTAATTTTGTCCAAAAATTGATTCACTCATTCTATATCAAATATGCACGAAATTTGGGTAATTATGAGGTGTAATTGGTGATTGGAGATGATCATTATAGTTCCTCTAACCAAATCCTTGATTTCTCTTTGATTTATGAGAATTATATCACTTTTAAATGAATGAAAAATTCATATAAAATAAAATAAAACTCAATAATTCGTGGGAATTTAATTGGAGGTCTTGGATAACATTAGGATCAAGATTGGATCTTAAAAACTTGGGCCCATTTGCAAAAATATTCAAATTCTTTCACATTTTCCCTCCAAAATAACCCAACTTTGACAAGGCATATCTCTCTCAATTTTTGAGATATGGAAGTGTTCTAGGACTTTTTAGAAACCTTAGAGATTCCTCTAACCAGTGTCTTTGGTCTCATATCAAAATGATTTTCCATGCTCATTTTATGTCCTTTTGAAAAAAGTATCTTTTTGTTGACTTTTGAAAAGGACCTATAATGTTTTGGTCCATATCTCTTAAATGAAGCATTTTTAGACTTGGCATGTGAGACACAATTTTGTAGAGAATCAAATTTCCTTCAAAATGAGCTTTGGATAGAAAATTTTGGATGTTCCATGTGAGAGTTATGGCTGGTCAAAGTTCAGTTGACTTTTCCTATGCAAAACCCTAATTTAGGAACTTTTTGATTTGTTGATTTTTGTTCTTTCCTTGACGAACCATGATCAATTCTTGATCAAATGGTGAATGATACTTCAATATAAGGATCTTGACAAAAAAATTAGGAGTTTTGACTTCCCTTTGACCACAGTTGACTTTTAGGTTAACTTAGTCGACTGTTGACTTTCTGAACAATTGAGTGACCAATTCTTTGAAATGAGCCTTGATACTTGTCATAGAGATAATGTGAGATGTATTGAGCCATATGAGATGTATTGGAGCCATTGATTCACTGATTTTCCTTTGAGTGAGCCAAACCCTAGTTTTAGAGCCTTGTATAGGAGAGTGTGTCTTGGAGCTTTGTGTATTGATTTGTATTTGTATAAGAGAAATAGTGTAGGCAAATTTTGGGGTATGACAGCTGCCCCTGTTCAATTGTCTTAAACCTGAAGATGTAGAGTGGTTTGTATGCTAGTCGGTATCTGAAGGTGGAAGATGATTGAACACTAGAATACCAAGAAATTTGCCCTAGCTGAAGTAGGGACCTTTGTCGGAGATGGGCTTGAAGATGCCATCCAATAAATCATGCATTAGATTATGTTCGGAGTAGTTGTTTGAGTGTTGATCGTTACGGAACTGCTTCTAGATTTTGAAAAGTTGATTGTTTAAGGAATCGTCTGAGATATCGACTTAAATCTGAAGGTAGATTGTTAAGGAACCGTCCAAGGCATCGACTTAACTTTGAGGGTGGATCATTAAGGAACCGTCCAAGGTATCGACTTAAATCCAAAGGTAGATCATTAAGGAACCGTCCAAGGTATCGACTTAGATCTGAAGGTAGGTTGTTAAGGAACCGTCCAAGGTATCGACTTAACTGAAGGTAGGTTGTTAAGGAACCGTCCAAGGTATGGACTTAACTTTGAGGGTGGATAATGTTTATTTGACTGCAGCAGTAACCTGAAAAAGGTAAAGTTAGTTTTCTATGCTATGTCATGATGCATGTAATGCGTTTATGTGACGCGATTCTCAAAATAAATGAGAACCTCGCATGTTATGTACGCACTTGTCGCGATGCTTTATGTATTATGTATGAATATGTATGCACTTTTATGACTATGTTTATGACATGTGATATGTGAATATGATTTGTGTTGTCTTTGATTGAGAAAATAAATCTATGTATCCTTGTGGTTTTATTGTCCGATCTTGTCTTGAAGATGCTTAACTGGGGATTTATGGTTTCTGCTTGGGGATGATCAGTAGTTTGATGTACCCTGATTTAGAGATATTAATAAACCATGTTGGAGAAGAGCAACATGTTGGATGACCGGTAGTGTTAAAGATGTAAGCTCTGTTGGGGAGCCATGTCTTTGTCGGGACGAGTATGTTTGAAGATATCTTCTTAATGATTACTCTGTGGGGATATGATCTTATGAAACAGCTCTGTGGGGAGATGTGGGTGTCTTGAAAGTTGCCCCCAGTATCATAGTAACTTACTACTTGATTCAGGACACGCCACTGAGTATTGATCAAGATGTTGAACTGGACTTGCATAGATTTGCCCCAGTTAGCAGGAACTTTGGAAAGATTCGCCTCGCGAGGACTTTATGAGATGTTTACTATGGGCGATATGCCCCCAGTAATCATAGGCTCATGACAATGTCTCACGTTTATTGGGGAGTAGCTTTAGATATACTTGGATGCATGCCCCTGATTGTTCGAGCATCCATGAGAGATTCTCGAAATCTTGACTTGATTGCCCCAGATTGATTGGATAAAACATGTCATGCCCCTTATATACGTAAGAGACATGGCTTCTTGGAGTAATTTTGTTTGTCGGGATAACCTTCAGTCATTAGCCATACCCTGTGCAAATTTATTCTGATGCTAACATTTGGAATTATGTAGCAGAATGTGTTTAATAATGAATTCATGAGATGCAATGCATACGTCTGTCTTGAGTTTTTGAAAAACATTAAAACTGGAGATGTAAAATCATGATATTTATAAAAACATGATGTTTGTAAAAAACAGGATATCAACTTAACATTTGTAGTAAACCTTAAGGAGTCGGGATACCTTTTTGGTGACAGTATGCTTTCGAACTAACCATGCTTCAATTAGGACTTTCAAGGGTTGTAACGTGGCTTGGTTCACGGTTTAAGAAACAAAGGATAAAGGCTCAAAATTTGATTGTACCCACCCCTCTTCGTGATGATCTTCAATCCTAAGCTCAGTTGATTCAACTTATGCATTCAGGTTCCAAGAGACTTTTGGATTCGCACCTTTGATAATGATGATGGTTCACAAGCAGAGAGAACTTTTGAGATGGCAGTCACTTCTTCCTTTTGGTAGTCACAACTTTGAGTTGTTCAAGAATTTATTGACTTCTTCTTTCATCTTTTTGATATCCCTAACTTTCGCCTGAACTGTCTCTTTTGAGCTTACAGTCAGCGGGACGCCTTGATTTTTGCCTAAGTCTTCTTTTTGATTTTTGACTTAGCAGGCTTTTCTTTGTATATATGTTTTTTCCATTTTTTTTCTTTTTGAAAGATATTGACTGCCTTGTTTGATGATTGATGAACCTTCATTGTCTTTTGATTGACATTTCCAACTCTTCTTTGATGTGTGCGGTTGAACGTTTGTGATTGAAACCTTTGTTGAAAGGTGTACTGAATGATTCTCTTAAAATAGAATGCACAGCCAAATTAACTAAGAACTACCCTGCCCCAGGTTATGATCAAGGGTTTTAATTAGTACAAGAAAGAAACTTCTACTTCTTAGGCTCAAAGGGGTTGACGAGGGATTAACATCCTTATATCTCCACTGCTTAGGAATTGAAACAATGCCTGTACATCGTCAACATAGTCCGTTCAAAAGCATACTGTATGAGGTTGCGGTATCGTTTTCGCCATCCTCCCTCAAAAGGTATACAACTTTAGCAGGAGTTGAATATCACAAAACATATGCAACGTAAAGACATAATTTAAAATGAGTGATAGCGAAATAATTTATTCAAAACAAACATATGCAATGCACTGATGATGATTATAAAAACATATAATGTCTATCATAAGTCGAATGTTTAAACAAACAAAATAGAAATTGCAAATGAAAGTAAAGCTAATGATTAAAAGTTCATCCTTCTAGCCATCCACAGCATTAGCAATCTTGTTGTGATTAGGCATGGGAGCAGTGATCACTTTAGGAGTTGCAGGAGGGTCAAATTCAATTTCCCCAGCATCGATCATATCTTGGATTTTGTTCCTCAATGTCCAGCAGCTATTAGTATCATGACCAGGACTATCAGAGTGGTATGCACACCTCACATTAGGATCATAGCTATGAGCAGAAGTACTAGGATTCTTAGGGGGATCCTTTAAGGTGATCAACTCCGACCTCAGTAGGTGTTAGAATGCTTGAGCTAGTGACATATTGATCTGGGTGAATTGACGCTTAGGTGCATCTGACTTGCTTCTTTGTTGTGGAACTAGTGTAGAGATCAGAATTGTCCCCACAGATTGGCTGTGTCCATTGCGACCTTTCAGATTGTGCACAGCGTTGTTCGTGATGAGAGAAACGGGTCATACATTTAGACCATATGTGATAGAGGACGTCAGAGCAAGTAGACCATATATATTGAGGGATATCAGAACGAGTCGTACATTTAGACCTTGTCTGTTGAAGGATGTTAGAACGAGTTATTCATTAGACCATATCTGCAGAGGAATGTCAGAACGAGTCATACATTGGACCATATCTGAGGAGGAATATCAGAACGAGCCATACATCAGACCATATCTGAAGAGGAATATCAGAACGAGCCATACATTAGACCATATCTGTTGAGGAATAGCAGAACGAGTCGTACATTAGACCATATCTGTTGGAATAGCAGAACGAGTCGTACATTAGACCATATCTGTTGGAATAGCAGAACGAGTCGTACATTAGACCATATCTATTGGAGGGTATCAGAACGAATCATACATTGGACCATATCCGAGGAAGGACATCAGAACGAGTTATTCATTAAACCATATCTGAAGGAGAATACCAGAACGAGTCATACATTAAACCATATCTGATGAATAATGCCAGAACGAGCCATACATTAGACCATATTTGACTGAAGATACCGGAACGGGTCATACATTAGACCATATCTGATTGAGAAATACCGGAACGGGTCATACATTAGACCATATCTGATAGAGAATGCTTGCTCGTTAGAGTCGGTGAGTTATTTGACGAAGTTTTGGAATGTAAAAAGGCTTGTTAGAATGAATCTCCAGCTCGATTATATCTGAGAGGAATGATTGTCGAGGCGGAACCTGAAAACAAAGTTAGAAATATGCAATGTCATGAATGCAAATGAAATGTTTTCAAGGATCTTTAAGGAATTTAGTTAGCAACATTGGAAAGTGATTTGGTCGCATATTTGTTTGAGGAATTCTGACTCTTGTCTTTGAACATCCTTCTTTGAGAATCAAGCTCACCATGTCGAGTGGGTCATCGCCTCTGATTCGGGATACTTCTGAATTTGAAGGTACATGGTTAGAGGAAAATAAATCCTCTTGCCCCTTGACAGGTATCGAATCTCTGAATTGGAAGGTATGTGGCCAGAGGAAAATAAATCCTCTCGCCCCTTGATTAGGAAATCAACCTTTGATAAGGGCACCTGAAATTGTGCGCCCTAAGTCCATAAGATCCTTGAAAGGGTTAGTTAAATCATGTTATGCTTATGATATCATGATGTCATGATGTTATGCGAATGTAGTTCGTTAGACTTAGTGTGAAATAGTGAGGGCAAACAAGTCCTCTTAACAAAACCTGCGAGGAAACGAAGGTTAGTAGAAAACACAAATAAGTCACACAAGTCACACAATTTTTGGCTTAAGGCTTGCATGGAGTCTGATCAGGTGTCCTTCCCAAGGGTATTTCTATGGATAAGGAGATTTCAGCAGCGGGTTCTACAAGTTATCCAGAATTGTCAGCCCTTATAAAGCACCCTCGGACATGATGCATTTGCACCATGCAATGATACTTTGAGAAAGAACCTATCTGAATTGTAGCATCGGGTAGCGACCAGTTCTTAACATTTGTCAAGAGTAGTCCCCCCACTACGTTCCTAAAGGCCAGGATGGGTTAAGGGTAACTAAAGGTCCTTGAGCTCCGGCGCACCCACAGACACATACATAGACCTCCCTCATTTGAGAAAGGTGTGCATATGCTATGGAGTCTTAACTCAAGTGTGAACTTCATATTGACTCATCTCCCACTTATGTGAAAGAGGTCGCCGTGACTATGCCACTCCTAATCTTAGGTGTACTTGAATCCAGGTGTAGGATTCGTCCTTTAGTTAATTCCCAAGCAACCTTTAAAATAAAGCAAGCAAAGCAAACATTTAAGTGATCCTAAACTTTAAGGTAACCCCTCTTTTAATCGAAAGCATCCCCAGCAGAGTCGCCAGTTCTGTAATACGGTGAACTGACTTTTTAATCGAAATGTCGCGGTAAGCAAGAGTCGCCACCGACTTTTATTTTATCCAAACAAGTTAGAAAGGCTAAAAGAAACAGGAAAAACCTTTTAAATAAAATAGGGTTCGGGGGGTAATTATGCAAAGGGAAGGTGTAAGGCACCCTTTGCATCCATGGTTTTCCATGGGCTCTTAATTGCTTTGCTCTTTGTTTGAAAAGAAATGTAGAAGAAAAAAGAATAGGGACTTTAGCTCGTAAATGAGCGTAGCCCTTTTGAAGGATTATGAGAAAGAATATAAAAAGTTTAGAGCAAGGCAAAGCAATTAGGGGCAATTACCTTAAACTTAGATGATAGGTTTCTTTTAGCCTTTCAGGATGAAAGGGTCTATCCATGCCATGAGAGGGCAGGAAGCCTTTCGTTTGGATGTAAACGGGTCATCATATTATGGTTCGCCATAAGACTGACCCATGCCATAGAGAGGCAGGTAGTCTAAGGGAAGGATCAGAATAGCCTTTTTCGTAGGCAGTCAGAGGATACCTCAGCCTTTTTCGTAGGCAACTTCCGAGGGTCGAGGTCATATTAGTGTATCGAAAGCAACATCATTAGGGTCGTATGACCTTTGTATTTATCGAGGCAGCATGGCTGAGGTATCCTCGTATTCGAGGGACATGGTTATTCTGCAAAAAACACAAGGCAACAAGGCAGCAGGCAACAAGGCAACAAGCAGCAAAGAGGTTACCCCAAAAGCGTGCGTGGGTGCAACAATCACGTGATTAATTCAGAAATTTTATCTTGTAATTAAGTCATTCTAATTCAGTTCAAGACTTGCACTCCCTAAGATTACTAACCACGCAATAGTATATTAACAGTAATAACGGGGAAGGGAAATTGTAACCAGCGGAGGAGAGGGGAATTGAAACCAGCGGGATATAATAAAAACAGAAAATATAATAGTTTAGGGTTTTAGGGTTACCGATACTCGTAGCTTTGGCGATTGACAAACCCTGAAGATTTGGAAAAGGAAGAATAAACAGAAAAATGGGTGAGTGCATTATCAATTCAGCCATAAACAGGGTTAACCCTAATCAATAAAAGTAAAAATACGAGAAAGGGAAAGAATACTTAGCTTTAATTGACGAAGGTTGATAGGCAAAGGTTTACCTCGAGCCTTAAGCATTGACCCTGACCATCATAGAATTGGCAAATAAAAAAGAAAAGAATGAATGTAGGAGAAATTCTATGTACGAGAAAATTAAACCCTAATCACATAAAATAAATAATAAAGAAGGGTTTAGAACTTAGATTCGTTCTTTTGACGTGGCGCATAGTCGGAGTGTACTCGAAGAGTAATCCTGAAAAAGCACAGAAAATAAATATCTTAGTGCAGGGTAATGTTCTCGTAAACCCTGATTAGGGCAAAAGTTAACCATGGTTAATAGAGTAAATAAAACCAGATTAATTGTTGGTTTTCAACCCAATTAATTAAATCGGTGAAAATAAGGTTTCGATTAAATATCTAACCCTAGCGTGTATTTTTCAATTGATAAAAATATTAAGAATTAATTAAACAATTAAATGATTAACGTTTAATTATTTAATAATATTTTTAATTTTATGTTTTTTAAAAAGGGAATTTTTAAAGAAGTTTTATTCTCTAAAAGATTTTTTAAAAGGATTTATTATCAAAAAATAAAAATAAAATAAATAACAAAAACAAGTTATATAATTTGAATAAATAAATAAAATAAAATTTTGAAAAAAACAAAAGGGAGGACTTAGCTGGCGCTTGGATCAGGTATGATGCAGAGTCTTTAGTGAGGATGTGCCTCCAGGACCACCAGATGGATCTTCGTGACAATCTAATGGTAGGAATTTAAGGGTACACTGCGCACATGATTTGCCTGAATCCACCGGATCTGCAACTGAAAACAAACAAATATTGAAAAAAAATTAACGTCTGCCACAGGATTCGAACACACGTCTTGTGGTTAACTGGCATAGCGCGCTCCCTCCACCATCTGGGCTACGAACTCTTTTTGTCTTCTATTCCTTCGCTATTCTAAATGTATGAAAAGAAAATAATATTAAAATTTAAACAAAAACTCGCGCCCAGTACTGTTCATCGTCGTCTTCTCCACGCGATTGAATCTTGCTACGATTCTGCGACCTTTCTGCTACTATTTTGTTCGTAGCTACAACCTGCAACCAACGAATTCATCAAACACGTACATGAATCACATATAGACGTTCAACCCCTTTGAAAATCGCGTACTGAACATCCTGGCTCCCTCAATTTGGATTGATTCCCCTCTATTTGAAAAACCCCAATTTAGAGTTTCATGAACCCTAACCATGGCGTCGTGAGATTCCTGGACTCAAAATTCAATTGAGCGGCACAGAAAGTTTGGAAATATAATTCTAAACATGGATACGCATTCAAACACAGTTTATGGTATGCATATGCGTGAATTAGAAATAAAAAAATCCTCACAAACCGTGACCATGGAGATACGATTCTGAGCGTTTTGATGTATTGTAAGAGTCTGAAACGATTCAGAGTAATCCCAGAGACGTGTAGGGATGTTTAGAATGGCCTGAAACAAACTATAACCCTTACTCCGATTTGCTAGAGCATTGTGTTTTTTTTCTTGTGTTACGGTTCTTGGCTGCAATCCTCATCCCCCTTGGCATCTGAATCATTTAGTACTTATAGTAGGAGCATTAGGGTAACAGAATTTGAACAAAATCCTTGTGAATCTTTGATTTGCAAATTATGAAAAATTGATTGAAATATGCCTCCCAATCTTTCTAATTTTGTCCAAAAATTGATTCACTCATTCTATATCAAATATGCACGAAATTTGGGTAATTATGAGGTGTAATTGGTGATTGGAGATGATCATTATAGTTCCTCTAACCAAATCCTTGATTTCTCTTTGATTTATGAGAATTATATCACTTTTAAATGAATGAAAAATTCATATAAAATAAAATAAAACTCAATAATTCGTGGGAATTTAATTGGAGGTCTTGGATAACATTAGGATCAAGATTGGATCTTAAAAACTTGGGCCCATTTGCAAAAATATTCAAATTCTTTCACACTTTTCCTTCCAAAATAACTCAACTTTGACAAGGCATATCTCTCTCAATTTTTGAGGTATGGAAGTGTTCTAGGACTTTTTAGAAACCTTAGAGATTCCTCTAACCAGTGTCTTTGGTCTCATATCAAAATGATTTTCCATGCTCATTTTATGTCCTTTTGAAAAAAGTATCTTTTTGTTGACTTTTGAAAAGGACCTATAATGTTTTGGTCCATATCTCTTAAATGAAGCATTTTTAGACTTGGCATGTGAGACACAATTTTGTAGAGAATCAAATTTCCTTCAAAATGAGCTTTGGATGGAAAATTTTGGATGTTCCATGTGAGAGTTATGGCTGGTCAAAGTTTAGTTGACTTTTCCTATGCAAAACCCTAATTTAGAAACTTTTTGATTTGTTGATTTTTGTTCTTTCCTTGACGAACCATGATCAATTCTTGATCAAATGGTGAATGATACTTCAATATAAGGATCTTGACTAAAAATCAGGAGTTTTGACTTCACTTTGACCACAGTTGACTTTTAGGTTAACTTAGTCGACTGTTGACTTTCTGAACAATTGAGTGACCAATTCTTTGAAATGAGCCTTGATACTTGTCATAGAGATAATGTGAGATGTATTGAGCCATATGAGATGTATTGGAGCCATTGATTCACTGATTTTCCTTTGAGTGAGCCAAACCCTAGTTTTAGAGCCTTGTATAGGAGAGTGTGTCTTGGAGCTTTGTGTATTGATTTGTATTTGTATAAGAGAAATAGTGTAGGCAAATTTTGGGGTATGACACACAGGTTTCTTCACTCTTCCAAAAAGGACATCTCCAGTAGAGCCTCCCTTTATTGCGCCCACTCTTGTAGACATGTGAAACCATTCTTGCTTCACAACTGTAGTATTTATGGAATACGACATTAATGACTTGCTTTGATGACTACGACTGATCTTTGTGTGTATGGAAGCTGCGCCTGGTAAATAAGGATGGCAACGGGTCGGGTCGGGTGTGGGTTTCACACTACCCAAACCCGCCCCCGAAATCGACACTCAAACCCAAACCCAAATAATTTTTGGGTGGCAAAATAACACCCACGCCCACACCCGTTAGGTTCGGGTTTTTTCACCCAAACCCGAACCCGCAACAAAATACATTTTTCCTACAATTTTCCTACAACTTTCCACAATATTATATATATATATATATTTATAAATTTAAATATATATATATATATACATATATATAAACGGGTGTGATTTCGGGTTTCGGGTGTGGGTTTCACACTACCCAAACCCGCATCCGAAATATCGGGTGGCACCCGAACCCAGACCCAAATCCTGTCAACTTGGGTTTTCACCCGTTGACTCGGGATTGAATGAGGGTGGGCCCTGCGGGTTTGGGTCTGCTTGTCATCCCTACTGGTAAATACAAAGGGGAATTAGGGCACAAATGGGAAGAAGCTGATATTATAAAGAGAAAATAATTTGGATTAATGACTTGTAATTGTTTTACACACATGGAAATTAAAAAGTTACCAATTATTTAGAAAAAACTCAAATCATCTTCCACGTAAGCATTCATTAAGTGAAATAGACGACAGGGACGAAAAATAAGGGCAGAAAACTTTTTGAGGACGATTCTTTGTTGAAAAATGTTCGGGGGGACTAAAACTAGATTTTGGGATATATATATATATATATATATATATATATATATATATATATATATATATATATATATATATATATAGAGAGAGAGAGAGAGAGAGAGAGAGAGATTCAAAAAAAGGGGTGTGTTTTCTGTTTAGATTTTTTGTTTCCCTTGTTTGTTTTTGTCTCTTTGTGTCAAGTCTGTTTTTTTTTCTTTTTTTTCTCTCTTCTTCTTCTTCTTTCAGTTTTTGTTAGTCCTTGTGGACCTCCGATTTTTTTTAATACCGGGCCATACCTCTGATCTGTAGAGATACGTGAACTGACTCTTTTTTGTCGCTTAATGCTTTCGCATTTTTTTGAAAATATCACAGAGTCGCCACCGACCTTTTATTTTATCCAATTAAGGAAAGGTTTATAAAAGAAACAGAAAAAAGACCTTTAAGAAATTCTGGGTAAGGGGGTAAGTTATACAAAGGGAAGGTGTTAGCACCCTTTGTATCCATGGTTATCCATGGGCTCTTAAGTTTGCTTAGCTCACTTGTTTTTCGATCACTTTTCAATTGCTCTGAAATTGCTCATATGTGGTTTCAAATACCTTTGTAAATTGAATTTTGTAATGATCTGTGTGTGGATGTATACAAAATGCTTGTTTATCTTTCGAAAGATGTTTTGAAAAGAACGTTAACTTTGTAATAACCCGTGTTTGGATGTATACAAAGTATTGTCTTTTTTGAAAGTTTTGAAAAATCAACAGTGTATGAGAATTTTGTTTGTTTTGATTTGAGCAAGCAAACTAGGAGGTCTACCCTGAGTTGTAAGGTCTTTATCCTATTTCCTTTAAAAATCTATCCTTTCACCGGATATAAAAGCAAGGTTCGATTTTGTACTCGAAACAGTAGAATTTTGACTTTGATTTTGAAAGGAATGAGAAGGGATTACCTCAAGAGGTGCAAGTGTGATTGTGATTGGATTCAGATATTTATCTTTGAAGTTAGTGATCTAACGGTTCAATTTTATCTTTGACATACACGCAGTTTATATTTGCTGGAAATTAAAGTGCGGAAATGTAAAGTGCGGAAAGTAAATCTACGCTATTACATCGATTGTGCGGGAAATGTAAACTAGCCTATTTACATGAATTTGACATCCTATACATTTATCTAGGAATTTTAAATTGCAAGAAACATAAAAGGCATGTTTTTGGAATTTTTATGATTGGTTTTAATTATAATTAATGCATGATTAATTAAATTAAAATGAAGAAAAAAGATGAAAATAGATTTAAACCTAGAAATTAAGTTTAAAATATGTACAAAATATTTGTTAATTAATTTCAAAACAAAACTAATTTTTTTTGAATTTTTGGAAATTGATTTGAAATTGATTTAAGTTAATTAAAACATAATTATGCAAATAATTATACAAATAATTAAAACTTAAAAAGAAAATTATTCAAAATATGTACAAAATTAGTTTATAATATATAAACAATATTTAACACAAAGAACAATTTTTTTTATGATTTTTTGATTGGTTAGAATAATTAAAAAGCAAATATATAAATATATACTAATTAATTATGCAAAAATATTAAAATTTTGAAGAAAATAAAATATTTTTATTTCAGAAAATAATATATTATTTTAGAAGTCTAAAAATATTTTTTGTGTATTTTTTGGATTTTTAAAACTATTTTTAATTAATTTAACAAAGAAATTAAAATAAAATAGAAAATAAAATAGAAAATAAAAGGATACTGATCCTGTGTGGTTGGATTGAGGGAGTATGGTGTGCATGCATGATCTGAAGCGTTGGATGACTCATTAAATGAGATCAGATGGTCCAGAAATTGAGGCACGTGGTAAAAGCTACACCTGCAAAGCACTTGATTAGTGTAAAGTTTAAAAAAGTACGCGCGCTGCTGAACCAATGGGAGGACGACACGTCTTCGTCTTCAACCTTCAGACAAGGCTTTTAACAGCGCTTTTGTAAAAAAGCGCTATTGTAAGTGAACCCTAAATCTGCAAAATAACGAATAGGGGTAAACAAGCATAAAAATCAGGCGCGATGGCACCATTGAATTCGTCTTGTTCCACTGAATGTAACCATGTCCTTAATTTTGCTTAATTTTGGCCCTAATGAAAAACCCTAATTTTGAACTAAGCAAACCCTAAAATGGTATATGACACAAACAACCATTAAAGTCCAATTGAAGCTCCAGAAACGACCAGAGCTTCAAACCAAACACAATTATGCATCTACATCTTGTTAAATGTGCGTGAATGATGAGATATAAGTTGATTTTAGTTTGAACAAACCGTGGCCTAGGTAGCTCGATTTATGAGGTTTCAAGACTTGGAAATGATTGAGATATGTTCAGTAATGCTTGAGGAAAGTGTTTAAGTGTTTAGTTTGTATTGAAAATGGATTAAACTCAGAATTCGAATTTTGAATTTCCTTGAAATTTTTAAAGTGTTACAAGCATGGTACAAGCATAAGCATAGCTCTGAATTCGTGTCTCCCTTGTTACTGAACTAAGATAGCTTATTTATAAGCTATGTGTGCTTAGAATTGAAGCTAACGTGCAGCTAGTTGCCTTTGTTGAAACTTTGGTTTTTTAATATTAAAAACCTTTGAAAACTTGACCAAGTCTTGCCCTCCTTCAATGCACCTGCCTTGCCCTTCAATTCTCTGCAGAAGATGAAGATTCCTTAGGGGTGAGTCATGCTTGGAAGTTAAGCTACCATTATCCATGCATTTTCCTTTTAATTTTAATCTTAAAGTAAGATAAAATCATGCAAAAAATGGATAAAAAAGGTATGGGCTTAGTCTTGGTCGTGGGAGGCCCATAGTAACATGGAAATGATGTTTGAATGCTGAAAACTTGGCCCCTTTTGGAAAAAATGCAATTTTGAACAATGTTGATTTCATGCATTTTCCCAAAATTTAGCCAACTTCAACAAGGTGTAAATCCTTCAATTTTTGTCATATGAAGGAGATCTTGCACTTTTTAGAAACCTCAAAGAGTCCTCTAACCAATGTCTTTGGTCTCATGTCAAAATGATTTTTGAAGCTCCTTGTGTGTCCTTTTGAAAAAAGTGTCTTTTTGTTGACTTTGAAAATGACCTATAATGTCTTTGATCATATTTTTCAAATGGTGAATCCAATGACCATGGGATCAATGGAATTTGAAAGATAATTGAATTTCCTTCAAAACAAGCTTTGGTTTGAATTTTTTGGATGAAGGATGAGAGAGTTATGATCAGTCAAAGTTGAGTTGACTTTTCAGGCAAAAACCCTAATTTTGAATCTTAGGGTTTTGTTGGTTTTTGATCTTTCCTTGATGAATTATGATCATCCAATGATCAAATGATGAATCCTTTGACAAAATATGGACTTTGACAAAAAATTTCATTTTTGACTGTCTGTTGACTTTTTTTGGTCAAACGGGTCGTCTGTTGACTGTTTGAGCTGCTGACGGTGCGTCTGAGTGAATTGAAGTTTGAAAATTTGTATGATGGTACTTTGAGATATATGGATGTGTATGAAATCCATTTGAGGTCTCAAAACTTGTTGCTCCTGTAAAAACAAGAAAAACCCTGATTAGGGACTGTTTGTGTAGGAGACAGTTAAGCGTACCTGATTTTTGTGCAGTGCTGAGTTTCTGCTAATCGCGTGATATTCAGAAGACTTCTAGCACAAAGATCTTGGAATTTTGAATTGTGAAAGATTGATTTGATTGATGGTACAAAACACTGAGAATTGTAATGCCAGCAGTTTGGCTGTCAACTGACTGTTCAGGTATTGACGTAGCAGTTAGAGTGAAAAATCAACAGTCAAAGTTAATTTTCTTTTTTTTGTTGTTTTTGTTTTATGTTTTATGTGAAAAATGAAAGTTTATTTACATGACTTGTTAGAAAAACACAGACATAATAAATAACTAATATTTACGGTATGCGGGCAAAATTACCGATAATAACCCTGAAAATCATTTAATGCACAGAAATAGGAATATTTGACTGGCAGAAAACACACAAAATATTATCTTAGTAATTAAGCAATATTATGACAAATAGTACAACATTTAATACTGACAGTACAAATATCACATACTATATTGAACAGTACGACGAATAAACGGTACATTTAAGAAATAAGAAATACGGCAAATTTTAAGAATGACGATTGATAACCCATGCTATGAACAATAACATGTAGATGATTGGGAGTGCAACCATTGCAGGTCCACACTCTTCAGGACTATGTAGGCAGAAGAAAGTCATGATCACCGTAGCAATGGTGATGACTGTAAGAAACAGTGTCTCTATCCACTTTGCCATTCTTGTCAGGGAAGAAGAGAAAATAGATATGAGATAGGAATTTGAAAGATGAGTTGGAATTTGTTGTGAGATTTTATGAAAGAAAATGAGAGGTATTTATAGAATGGAAAGAAGGAAAGAGACGTTGGGGAATGATGTGATTCCGTACAAAAGGAAAATTTGAGTGGAAGTAAGATTTGAAAGAAAGTGTATGATAGTGTTGGAAAAAGGAGAGATTTGATTTTTGAAAAAGAGATTTGAAAAGATTTTTGCAAATAATGGAATATAGTACAACAATTAGTGGGAAACAAAAGATAATAATAATCTACTTGTTACCAGTACAGTCTGAGTTTCCTGATTCTGCGCCTGCAAAAAGATTTAACTCTGTACCAATTGTGTCAGTACCATTTATCTGTAAATAAATAAATATCATGTGTGAAGTAATAAACAGTATTTGGTGTTTGCGTAAGAATAAATTCAACTGCAAGCCAAATTACTGTATAAGAAAAATTCTAAAAACTAAGTATTTCATATGTCAGGATATTTGTTGAAATAAAAATCCATGATTATATGAGACCCTTAATTTTCAGATTGGAGTTTTCTTGAAAAATATGTGGGCAAATTTTGGGGTATAACAGTTGCCCCTATTCAATCTTCTTAAACCTGAAGAGATTGTATGAAATCTGAAGGTAGAAGATGATTGAATATTTAGATGCCCTGAAAATTTGCACTTACCTTGATCAGAAGAGATGTTGGAAGTGGCATTTGAATGTCGTCTGCGAAATGTTGTTGGCAGATTGAAACATTACCTGAGATGGGCTTTCATATGCCACCTGGTGAATGTGTTGATGGTTTGTTCATCAGAATGAATTCATTGATTATATCTTGATGAAGGATTTGAAAGTCTTTGTGTTGACTATTTCGGAACCGTCCAAGGTTACCGCTTTAAGTCTTGGAAGATAATCGTTACGGAACTTGTCCAAAGTTTTTCCGATTTAGATTTTGGAAGTTGATCATTGTGGAACCGTCTGAGGTATCGCTTTAGATCTGCAATGTTAGATCGTTTTGGAACCGTCTGAGGTATCGCTTTAGATCTGCAACGTTAGATCGTTCTGGAACCGCCTGAGGTATCACTTTAGATCTGCAATATTAGATCGTTTTGGAACCGTCTGAGGTATCGCTTTAGATCTGCAACGTTAGATCGTTCTTGAACCGTCTGAGGTATCGCTTTAAATCTGCAATATTAGATCGTTTTGGAACCGTCTGAGGTATCGCTTTAGATCTGCAACGTTAGATCGTTCTGGAACCGTCTGAGGTATCGCTTTGATCTGTGATGCTTATTTTTGAGTTGGTAAGTGATCAGAATGAATCTTCGGCTTGATTATATCTGAGAGAACCGTTCATGGAATTCAGGTGAACACGGCATGTGATTGAGAACATCTTTGTTGAAGATATCTGCCTACCTGAAAAATCAAGTTAGTGATATGCAATGTTTATGATGCATGTAAATGTGAGATATTCCCGGAGAAATATGCATGTTATGCTGTGTATGAATATGCGCATGATGCATGATGTATGATGTATGATGTATGAATATGTGAATGTATGAATGTATGAATGTATGAATGTATGAATGTGATGTCAAGCTTCTAATTGGAAAAATAAATTCCCACTAGTCAGCTGGACATGAATGTATTGTGATCGTTGATGATCTTTTGTCTTGCTTGAGTACCCTCGTCTGGGGAAATTCTTTGAGAACCCGGGTATCCCGTTGAAGGATCTTTGACTACTGCTTGGGGAACCAAAGGTAACTGGAAGTTCTGATGCCCTTTCAAATGGGAATGAGGAAGATGCATAATCCTCCGATGCACTATCTGACCAAGTCCGGGTGCGGGGATCACATCTTCTGAAGATAGTAATCTGGAACAACCCTGCTGGGGGATAAGACTTCTTTTGAAGAGAAAATCTTTTTGAGGAATTTGCTGAGAAAGGCGCTCCTCTTGGGGATTTTCTTCTGATGGAATGATGTCCTGATAATTAGGACATTTCCTGAATGCTATTCCTGTTTTTCCTGGTAAACATCAATCATATTCAAATGCACATGCTCATTCAAAATTATCATTGGGACGCTTACGTATTTAAAACAGAAAAAGTGAAAATAGTGATTTTTGAGCCTAAGCTGCATTGATTTTTGAAAAAGAGCCATGATAGGCTGGTTAGCACAGGGAGACAACAATCCTAGAAGTAGGAAATTGTCAGAAAGTTTTTGGAAAATATTTATAAAGATAAATAGCTATGTGAAAACGATCCAGTCAAGTTTCAATTCTGCTATTGCCAATCTGTCTTCGAGCATCTCATCCCTCACTTGTTGGAAGAAAGTGGTTGGACTGATCGGTGTCTTTGAGGTGTTGAATCTTGATGGTGAGTAGGCAGCTGAACGGAACACTGTTGTATGCTTCATTCCCTAACTTTTGCCTAGGCTGCCCTTTCAGGTTTTCAGCCTACCGGGATAGTATTTGTTTAGTCTCTAATTTTTGCCTGGACCGCCCTTTCGGGTTTTCAATCCACCGAGACGCTCATTTTTTGCCTAAGTTGCCCTTTCAGGTTTTCAACTTAGCGAGCTGTTTTTTTTATTTTTTAAGCGAAGTATTTTTTGACTATGTCAGCATTCACAGGGTGTGGGAAATCCTCGCCATCCATGGTGGTAAGCAACATGGCGCCGCCGGAGAATATTTTCTTGATTATGAATGGTCCCTCGTAGGTGGGAGTCCATTTGCCTCTGGGATCACCTTGTGGTAAGATGATGCGTTTGACAACCAAGCCACCAGTTTGGTATGCTTGGCTTTTGACTTTTTTGTTGAAGGCTTTGATCATGCGCTTTTGGTATAGCTGACCATGACAAATAGCTGCGAGCCTTTTCTCATCAATCAAGTTTATCTGGTCCAACCGTGTTTGAATCCAATCGTCTTCGTCTAGATTGGCTTCTTTCATAATCCTTAGGGAAGGAATCTGAATTCCAATTGGAAGAACTGCCTCCATACCATAGACTAAGGAGAATGGAGTTGCCCCTGTTGAAGTACGCGCAGATGTGCGATAACCATGAAGGGCAAAAGGCAATATCTCATGCCAGTCTTTGTAGGTTACTGTCATTTTTTGTATGATTTTCTTGATGTTCTTGTTGGCAGCTTCCACCGCGCCGTTCATCTTTGGTCGATATGGAGAGGAATTATGATGTTTGATCTTGAACTGTGTGCAAAGTTCAGTAATCATTCTGTTGTTCAGATTTGTGCCATTGTCCGTGATAATCCGTTCAGGGATGCCATACCGACAAATGAGATTGTATTTGATGAACCGGGCTACCACATTTTTGGTGACAGAAGCAAATGAAGCTGCTTCTACCCACTTTGTGAAGTAGTCAATAGCGACCAAGATAAAGCGATGTCCGTTGGAGGCAGTAGGTTTGATTTCTCCAATCATATCAATACCCCACATTGCAAAAGGCCAAGGAGCCGTCAGGACGCTTAATGGAACTGGAGGTACATGTACTTTGTCAGCGTATATCTGGCATTTGTGACATGTTCGGGAGTGACGATGGCAGTCTGTTTCCATGGTAGACCAGTAATAACCTGCTCTCAGGATCTTTTTAGCCATTGTATGTCCACTGGAATGAGTACCGAAGGCACCATTGTGTATTTCTTCCATGATCTGTTCTGCTTCCTTCTTGTTTACACAGCGAAGTAAAGTCGAGTCATGGTTGCGTTTGTATAGGGTTCCATTGCTTAGAAAGAATTTGGCAGCAAATCTCCTTAGAAACTTTCTGTCGTTAATGGATGCCCCTTCAGGGTACTCCTGAGCTTCGAGATATCTTTTTACCTCATGGAACCATGGTTTTTCCTCGGTTCCTTCGGTATTGATCTCATTGCAATAGGATGGTTCATCTTGCCTGTAGATGGTGATCATAGGCGCCTCGTTGTCCCACCTGACTTTGAACATGGATGACATGGTAGCTAAAGCATCAGCTAGTTGATTTTCCTCGCGTGGGATGTGTTCGAAAGTGATTTCTTCGAAGTAAAGAATCAAACTCAGCACATATTCTTTGTAAGGAATTAGATTTGGGTGCTTCGTGTCCCATTCCCCTTTGACTTGGTAGATTACCAAGGCCGAGTCTCCGTGGACTTCTAGGAATTTGATTCTTAGATCAATTGCAGCTTTGAGACCCAGAATACATGCTTCGTATTCGGCTATATTGTTAGTGCAATTGAAGCATAACCTGGCAGTGAATGGTGTATGACCTCCTGCGGGGGAAATGATCACAGCTCCGATGCCATTTCCAAGTGCATTAGAAGCTCCGTCAAAAACCATAGTCCACCGGGATCCTGGCCCGGGTCCTTCTTCTGGTCCTGGTTGTTTGTAGTCATTGACTAGCATAATGTCTTCGTCTGGGAAATCAAAGTTCAATGCTTGATAATCATCCACTGCTTGATGAGCCAGATGATCAGCTACCACACTTCCTTTGATTGCTTTTTGTGAAGTGTATTGAATGTCATATTCTGTTAAGATCATTTGCCATCTCGCTATTCTTCCAGAGAGAGCACGTTTTTCGAACACGTATTTGATGGGATCCATCTTGGAGATTAGGAAAGTGGTGTGATTTAGCATGTACTGTCTTAGCCGGCGAGCTGCCCAAGCTAAGGCACAACAAGTTTTTTCGAGTAGTGAGTATCTTGTTTCACAATCGGTAAACTTTTTGCTAAGATAGTAGATTGCGTGCTCCTTTCGGCCGGATTCGTCATGTTGTCCTAGCACACACCCCATTGAGTCTTCTAACACAGTTAGGTACATTATCAGAGGTCTGCCTTCCACAGGTGGCAACAAGATTGGAGGTTTTTGGAGATATTCTTTGATTTTGTCAAAGGCTAACTGGCATTTGTCATTCCACCTTTCCACTTGATCTTTCTTCAACAGTTTGAAGATCGGCACACAAGTAGTAGTCATGTGGGCAATAAATCGGGCGATGTAATTCAGACGTCCCAAGAATCCTCTGACTTGTTTCTCAGTACGAGGTATAGGCATTTCTTGAATGGCTTTAACCTTGGCGGGATCAACCTCAATACCTTTGCTGCTGACGATGAAACCTAGGAGTTTGCCGGATCTTACTCCAAAGGTACACTTATTTGGGTTCAGTCGCAACTTGTATTTCTTGAGTCTGTCAAACAACTTGTGTAAATGACCCAAATGTTCTTCCTCGGTGTTGGATTTTGCAATCATGTCATCGACATACACCTCTATTTCTTGATGAATCATATCATGAAATAGCGCTACCATTGCACGTTGGTAGGTTGCTCCTGCGTTTTTCAGACCAAAGGGCATTACTTTGTAACAAAAGGTTCCCCAGGGTGTTGTGAAGGTTGTTTTTTTCATGTCTTCGGGTGCCATCTTGATTTGATTGTACCCTGAGAATCCGTCCATAAAGGAGAATACCTTGCATTGTGCGGTATTGTCAACCAGTACATCGATGTGTGGTAAAGGGAAATCATCTTTGGGGCTTGCCCGGTTCAGATCTCTGTAGTCTACGCACATTCTGACTTTCCCGTCTTTTTTAGGTACAGGGACGATATTAGCTATCCAAGGAGGATAACTTACAACTTTTAGGAATCCGGCATTGAACTGTTTTTCAACCTCGTCTTTGATCTTTTTTGACATATCAGGCCTACTCCTTCGTAGTTTCTGTTTGACTGGAATGCTACCTTCTTTGATTGGCAGGCGATGAACTACAATGTCTGTGTCAAGGCCTGGCATATCCTCATAGGACCAGGCGAATATCTCGACGTAGTCTCGCAGCATTTGAATCAGTCTTTGCTTGACGCTGTGTTCTAAATCAGCCCCTATTTTGACTTCTTTCATTTCTTCGTTGCTGCCCAAGTTGATGACCTCAATTGGCTCCTCATGAGGCTGTATGGCCTTGTTTTCTTGTTCTAGCAGCCTTGCAAGTTCTCTTGGCACTTCACAATCTTCCTCACTTTCGTCCTCAGTTTGGTAGATCGGATTTTCAAAGTCATGACGGGCAATAGCAGAATCGTTGTTGACTGGATCCAGAGTGTATGTGAATCTGCAAGTTAATTATGTGAGTATGTGTGAAGAAAACATAGCTATTTGAAAGCGAAGAAAGAAGGAAAAAGGATCACAAAATTTAAATATGCAAGCGTCCCATGATTTTATTGAATGCACATGATCATGATATGATAAGCCCTCGTAGAAGGACCAGTGTGCTAAGGCACACGGCTTTCAAGCTCATGGTTCGATTTTTCAGGAACCACTTTTATCTTTGCACATTATACACAAAGAAAACAGGAAATGGCATTTACTCCTGGTCAAAGGAGATCACATCCTCAGCTTTCTAGTTGTTCAATCCACTGTTGTGAGCAGGGGATACCCAGCTGTTCCAGTTGCAGTTGTCTTTTTCATCTTCCACAGCATTGATTTCATTAGTGGGAAAATGAGCCGGTGTTCCTTCGGGATAAGTGATATACTCTGCTGGATACGAGAGCCCAGGCTGAGATATCTCTGTTGGCTGAGCGAGATGCTCGATAAGGCCGTCCCATGCAGTCGGGATGATGTTTTGAATAGAGACTTGTGCATCTTGATGAGGAGTGTATGCTGACAGATAGCAACCCTCGTTACTTGGTATTTCTCTGGCTTCTTCGAGAGCGAAGTTGTCATCATAATGTTCATCCCATCCAGTTGGGACAATGTCTCTCATAGCAATTTGTGAGCTCGGAGGAGCGGAATATTTCACCATATAGTCATATTTGCCGCTGGGTTCTCCTAGCGTGTCCCATACTTCTTTGGGTGGATTTTGATATTGCTCAGTGACGGGACTTGTGAAACTTTCGTTATTTCCAATTTGATTACCCCATCCAGTCGGGGTAAGGTCCTCCATAGCAATATAAGAACTCTGAGGTGTGGCATACTGATAATTATATCCGCCGTTTGGTTCTTGAACAGCATCCCACATTCCCATGGAAATGGGTGGAATCTCATCTGGATATGGCTGAATGATATGGTTTATGAACACTCCTTCATCTTCAATAGCGTTTACTTCTTGGCTGACGAAGTGTGACATCAATCCTCCAGAACGAGGACTTTGATCATTCTTTTGACCTTCACTATCATAGCCCAGGCCTAGCTTGTCAGACTTGTAGGGTATATCGGGAAGCTGTCCCCATACTGTGCAATCACCCTGTTCAATCATGGCTTTGGCATCTTTGAGAGAAGCCATAGTTGTAGTTGGAGTAGCAGGAATATGCTTGGTGGTAGAGACATCTGGGGAGACCACCTCAAATGATTGGCATGGAGTTTCGATGAATTCGTCCTTCAACTCAACATATTTGGAATTGCTTAGGTGACTAACCACATATTCCTCTTCGCCATAGACTGTGACAATCTTTCCTTTTACTGGATATTTTAACTTCTGATGCAGGGTAGAAGTTACAGCGTTTGCCCCATGTATCCAAGGGCGTCCAAGTAAACAGGAGTAGGCTGGGTGAATTTCCATTACGTAAAAGATAGAATCAAAGATTTGAGAACCCACTCTGATTGGGAGATTCACTTTTCCGTATACTGTTCTGGTTGACCCGTCAAAGGCTCTTACCACAACATCGCTTGGTTGTAACACAATTCCTTCGAAGTCAAGCTTTTCTAGTACTGTTTTCGGTAACACGTTCAGAGAAGAACTGTTATCTACTAGCACATGAGATAGAGTGGTGCCATTACATTCAATGGAGATATGTAAGGCTTTGTTGTGATTTTTTCCAGCAGGGGTTAGATCCACATCAGAGAAACCGAGACCATTGCTCACGGTTAGATTGGCAACACAATTCTCAAATTGGTCGACTGAGATCTCTTGAGGCACATGCGCAGCTTTCAGGAACTTCATCAGAGCTTTGGCATGAGCTTCTGAATATTTTAGCAGAGATAGCATCGAGATTTTTGAAGCAGTGTGCCCCAGTTGCTCAATAATATTGTAATCACTCTTGCAGATGATTTTCAATATTTCCTCCATTTCTTGCTTTGATGGATCCTCAGCAGTGATCTCCACCGGGGTTTGAATTTGTTCAACTTGTGGCTCTTTGCCTCGAGCGTTGACATTTTGATTAGGAACTGGGACTCGGACTGGACCAGCAGCAACATTTGGAGAAATTTCTGGTGAAAAGATTCTTCCACTTCTCGTGATCTTGCTGGTACCCACAATATTACCCACAGTTGGAGTAGATAACTTTGCGGTCTCTTCAGTCGAGGTACTCTGCTTAACTCCATGAATGTAAACATTAGTGTTGTATCCCCATGGGACAGCTTTGTCTGAGGAGTATGGAAATGGAGTTGGACTAGCAATGACTACTGATGCCACTTTGAGTGTAGCAGAAATTTTGAATGGAACCTTGGCAGAGATTTTGAATGGTAAGCTGGAGATCACTGAGACATCCTCTATTCTTATCCCGTTTGCAAAGACTTCGGACAGCACGTCCATAGAAGGGAGCCTCTCAAACATAATGATACGGCGATCCATCCACTTTTGAATTCCCATCCTCAGATTTTCACAACCATTGGGCAGGCATGAGCAATAAAAGCAGTCGGGGTCACACCCTGGGAAGTAACCAGCTCGGATTAGCTTTCCTTTGACTTCGCAGAGTGGAGTTGATAATTCGTTCACATCATAGATGTAAACAGTGTCCAGGATAGCGTTGACAGTTTTGTCATGCTTTGGCATAGGTGCTGTGATGACATTTGGAGTTTCTGGAGGATCGAACTCAATTTCACCAGCATCTATCATATCTTGTATTTTATTTTTCAGGGCCCAGCAGTGATCTGCGTCATGTCCTGGACAGTTTGAGTGATAGGCACATGTCGCATCAGGGCGATAATTCAGAGAGGAAGTGTTGACATTCTTTGGAGGACCTCTTAAGGTGATCAGATCTGCTTTTAGCAAGTGCTGCAATGCCTGAGAAATTGGCATGTTGATTTTGGTGAAATTTCTTCTTGGTGCATCTGGTCGATGCGTATATTTTGGCTGTTGATCTTTTTGAGGTGCAGATGCGGAGATCAGAACTGCCCCTACAGATTGATGCTGCTCACTTTTGCGACTTTTTTGAATTTGAGTTGCATTGACCTCATTTCTCCCGCTGATGGGCCTTTTTATAGTACCAGAGGAGGAACCTATTTGAATTTTTCCATTTTGAATGCCACTTTCGACACGTTCTCCGGTCAGTATCAGGTCAGTGAAACCTGATGATGAACTTCCCAGCAAATGGCTATAGAAAGGGCCAGTTAAAGTGCCCATGAACATGTCAACTAGTTCGCGATCAGATAAGGGTGGTTGAACCCTTCCAGCCATATCTCTCCACTTTTGTGCATATCCTTTAAAACTTTCTTTTGGTCCCATAGACATGCCCCTTAGTTGAGTACGGGTTGGCGCAAGATCAGCATTGTATTGGTACTGTTTGTAAAAAGCAGCAGCTAATTCTTCCCAAGTATGAACCTTGGTATTTTCCAGCTGGTAGTACCACTCGAGTTGTGTACCCGACAGACTTTCTTGGAAGAAGTGAATCCACAATTTGTTATCCGTTGTATGAGGTTGTATCTTCCTCACATAGGATCTCAGATGTAGTTTCGGGCAAGAAACTCCATCATATTTTGCAAAGACAGGAACTTTGAATTTTGGAGGGATAACAACATCCGAGATGAGCCCCAGATCATTGAAATCTAAGCCAGGTATTTTTTGTATCTCCATAGCTTTCATACGGTCTGTCATACCCCAATTTTTGACCTAAGATACCACCTCATATCATTTGCATATGCATCATTTGCATCTCTAACAAATTGCATAGCTTGTGTTTGTTACTTGTGCTCAGCAGGGTTTAATCAAGAGATCACTCATCAGTGCAAGAAACAATCAATTAGGGTTTTGTTCTCCCTTCATCTCAAAGAATCATATTCATCTACAATCAATATTTGGTCCTCAGAGATTCATTTCAACAAGCTCAGCAGCTTTGAATCAATCAGATTAGGGTTTTGACTGAAGACAGTATACTCCTGACTTTTGCTCAGGATTTGACCTAATGACTTGGGACATGACCTCAAGACCCCAAGTGCATCATTTTGACCTAATCCATTGGCTCATAACATCTCCTACACAAAGATTGATCAGACAAATCCTCAGATCAGGGTTTTGAACTATCAGGGACTGAAATCAGGGATCGCATTTGGGAAACCCTAAAAATCCCCAGGAAGTCAATCAAAGGTTTCAATCATCCTCAAATAATCCCTATGACAATATCCAATGGAAATTGCATCTCAATTCAAGACCTACAATCATCAATCTCATCAGGTCGACAATTAGGGTTTTTGACCTAATTCACTGAATAACTGACTTTTTAATCAGGACATGGTGCCACAACTCAAACCATGGCTCAATATCCTCTAATGCTTCAACATGATTCATTCATACCATTCATTTGGTGAGGGTAGCCTGTTTCATTTGAAATCTCCAGAAACGCGATTCGACTGAAAAAGTCAACAGTACAAGATCACCATTGACTTTTGGGGAATTTTGGTCAACCATGACTTTTGAAGTTTTAAATCATCAATATATAATATGAGAAGTCATTTGATCAAGAAAAATCAAGAAAATCAATCAAGAATCAAAAAGTCAAAAGTTTGACTTTCCATACTTAGAAAAATTTCTAAGTGTTTTTTATGGTTTTTTCTAAACTTTGAAAGGGAATTTCTCAAAATTTCACCTACAAACTGAAAAAAACTTCCAACATGAAAGTTGTAGATTTTGATCCAATAAACAACTTTGACACATATAATTTTTTTCCATAAAATCAACCATTTAAGAGATATGGAGCTTCAAAGTTGGTACTTTTTGAAAACTTCACTTAAAACTTCATTTTTCTCAAAGTTCATGGATCTTTTTCACCCATTTCCTTAAAGAGTTTGAAGAAACTTTCAACTAGGGTTTTGAAGTATGTAATATGAGCTTTCCAAAATGTCAAAGAGCATGAAAAAATATGGAGTGTAGCCATGGTTTTGAATTTTGACATTAGTGAACTTTTCCCTTGAAATTTCAAGTCATTTTGCCAAAGTTATGAACCATTTTGCCAAATGATCCAAGTAATGATGCATAGATGCAATAATTGGTAGATATTTGCTGATTTGAGATCAGAATGGAAGAGGATAAGAAGCTTGAGAAATAACCATGGTTAAGTCACTTTTAACCATTTGCATTTAATGTGAAAGATTCCATTTTATCTCTTAAGCCAAATCATCACTTCTTTGATCAACTTGCAAAGCTCTTCATTCAGAATCCTTGGCCTATAAATAGAGGTTCAAATCACTCTTCAAATCACACCAAAACCTCATAAACATAGGTTTTCTCTTCCTTTCTTAGAATGCAAGTTTCATGGTTTTCAAAAGAGGTAAAATTCTCAACCTCTAAACCTTTGAAGTTCTAAGCAAAGTGATGCTTCTAACACTTCCCAAATACCATATGGAAGTTGTTTGAACCTTTGAAACCTTCCAAAAACACCTCAAACTCAGAATCATCATCTCACCTCCATATATGCATATAAAGAACCTTATCATGCCAAAATCCACACAAGCTCATTTCTGTCCAAACTAATGCTTCCAACACCTCATATATATCACATATGAACTATCCCAACACTCATCATCAATCAAAAACTTCAGAATCACCAAGCTCGATTCATACTTGAAGCAACTGCAGATCGGGTTCCACCAACTGATCCAGATGTTTTCAATCCACTCCAAGCATCCAGATACCTTCCATATGGTCCATTGAAGCTATCCAGATCATCAAACAACTTCTGTAACACCTCTATTGCAGAATTCGAATCCCAGCTTGGCCGTTTTTGAAGGTAAGTGCCATGAACTTCAAACTCATATATACATGCATCATAAATGAAAAATTGAGTTGCTATCTTGTTTTTGCACTATCACTGATTAATAGCCCTCAATCAATTTCACAATTCATCAATTATACACAATTTCAGATTGAATCATAAGATTAGGGTTCTTCGTGTTCATCAGAAAACCAATGATCTTAGAGTGAAAATAAATGCAATTAATTGGTACCATTGTGTTCCTCGTCCAAAACCGAGCAAGATAGACTATCTACTTGATCAAAACAACACAGTTTTAGAGATTTTCAAATTTCAGTTGGGATTGTGTTCTTGGCGCGTTTTTTGGTTCAGAAGTTTCAAATATCAATTTCAAAATATAATTAAATGGAAGCGTATGTATTACAAGCCACAAGCGTGGCTCAGTTGGCAAGTGTTTTGGTTGGTGAGAGAGAGGGCGTGAGTTCAAACCCTGGCAGGACCAAACCATTTTTTTTGACACTATTTTTCTTCATTTTTTTTACAAACTTCACTCAATTATTTAACCAATCAAATCAATTCATTTTTCATTCATTTTTCACACACCTCTCATTTAATATATATATTTTAAGAATATCAAAAAAAAATCATCAAAAAATATTTATTTGATACATTTTTAATTAGTTTTAAAATGACTTGTTTTTAAGTAATTTTAATACTTTTAAGTACTATTTTTCATTTGATTTTCAAACTTAGTAACTTGTAAATATTTTTTGAAGCAAACCCTAATCATCTAAGTGTTATTTGAGGATGATCTTTTGATTAAATTGACTTCTTCCAAAATTCAAACTGTTTTAAAATGAGCGATCGCGATTCTTTTCAAAAAAACGATAAACCATTTCTTTTTGAAACTATTGATTAAATCTTTTTAATTGATCAGTTGATTTTCAAAACGATGTGGGGCCTCTCGAATATTAGAGAGTATAAGACCCACTCTTTTTTCTTTTATACAGTTTTTCTTTGTACAGAAAACTCTTTCAAAACAATACTTTTCAAACTATTTTCAAAACAACAAACGACGCGTCTATAAATAAAACGATCAACCATGTTTTATGAATATACCATGGGCCTCCATGTAGGTATAAGCCCCAAGCCCTTTTGTACATACCCACTCCAGTACATGAAATTAGGTATTTCATTGTACGCCTTTTGTACATACCTCGATCAGTTTGTTTTTTTTTTTTACTTTGAATAACAAACCAAAAATGAAGGTTTCTTTAAATCTTCCCAAAAATACCATGGGCCTCCATGTAGGTATAAGTCCCAAGCCCCTTGTAAATACCTGTTTACATAGCTTTGAATAAATTCAAGTGGACCTCTTCCCGAGTGTGAGTCCCGAGCCCTGTCTATACAAATGGATCATGCGTACAGGTATATTTCCTTCATAAACTCCATTATATACACACACTTTGTCATATATGTATAACTGTTCATATTTGTTCATGTACTTGTTCATGTTTGTTCATACTTGTTCATACTTGTGATTGTGTTATGTGTGCTTATTCAACTTAGTACAACACTAGGTTCCCCATAGCCTCCTATTGGGCTTCGTGCAAAGAATCTCCCTAGTTTAGGTTAGGACATAGAGTATGGTTTCCCGGTGAAATCGCTCTAAGAGCTCAAACCAACTATACCATGCCTCCCCTTGGGCTTTGTACAAACGAGTGACCCTCCCATAGTCTCCTCTTGGGCTTACAATGCAAGGACCCTGGATTGTCCCTCCCATAGCCTCCTCTTGGGCTTACAATGCAAGGACCCTCGGATAGCCTCCTCTTGGGCTTCGTACAAGGACCCACGGGCTTCTTATAAGCATCCCCAATATCCAAATCAAATACCCTAGGAGATTAGACATTTTTCATCTCTATGCTAGGAGTATCTCTTATATATCATCACAAACAATCAATCAATCAAACTTTTTTGCCACAAGGCTGGCTAATCAATCAAACTTCTTTTTGCCACAAGGCTGGCTAATCAATCAAACTGTTTTGCCACCGTACTGGCTGATTAATCAAAGTTTTTGTCACAAGGCTGACTTCATTGAAACTTTTGCCACGAGGCTGGCTGATTAATCAAAACTTTTTGTCACAAGGCTGACTTCATTGAAAGTTTTTGCCACAAGGCTGGTTAAACAAACAAACAAAAATCAAACAGATGTATGTGATGATATAGATTAGATACATCTAGCATTTAGACGACATTTGTCTATTTTCCTTTGCTTCCACTAGCATAAGTGGGAACTACGATTGCTCTGACTTTCTCAACATCCCTTTGAGAATACGTAGGCACAAGGTCGATCCTTGGCGAGCAAAACAAAACAAAAAAACCATTCAAACCTTAGCACCCGTAGACCCCGAGCTACAGATGCTCTGATTCCCTTTAAGGGATATGTATGCAGAGGATCGCGATGATCTTTGCGAGCATAATCAAACAAACACCTTAGGTCCCACCTATTCACAACAGAACCTTCACCGTAGCACAGAATAAAAAACAATAAAGAACCCTGTAGAGTACTACAGATACGTTGGGTGCTAATACCTTCCCTTCGTATAACCAACCCTCTTACCCAAGATCTCTCCCCCCACTTTTAGGTTATTGCAGCTTTTTCCCTTTTCCTCCTTTGGAAATAATAAAAAGTTTGGTCGAAACAAAAGAAAAATCATTTTTTATGAGCACTCGAGCCCAAAGAAGGCATCAGGTGTCTCATCCCACAAAAAAAGAGGAACAAAACGATTTTTCGCCCGCGACAGAAAAATGGCGACTCTGCTGGGGACCATCTTTTTATTGTTTCCAAAGGAAGGGTTATTTCTAATTATTGTTTTTATTTTAATTTTTGTTACATGTGTGATTCTTTGGTTCTGTTACTTGTGTGGTTCTGTTACAAGTGATACATTATGGACAAATCCTAACCCGGATTAAGTACACATAAGAAATTAGGTGGAGGGTATAGTCATGTGCAGGCGCACTTGAGAATCCTTCCGCTCAGTGGAGGTTCCTTGTTGGTAATATATGTTTAGCATGCTTTCGTAGCGAAGACATTATTGCCGCATTGAACTGTAGAAGCTGAGAGACCGTAGAACCCCAACCCATCCTGGCCTTATTAGGACGTGGTGCAGAAACGATCCAGGTGAAGACTTGGATATTTGTCATGCGGAGAACCACACTCAGACGAGTTTTTCTTGAGAATATTTCTGGCTCATCAGTTTAGTCGTGAAAGCCGGTAATATCCGAAAGAAAAATGTAGACTCTGACGTATCAGTAGAACATGTTGTACAGGTGATTAACTAGATCTATCCCTATTTGGTTCTCTGACCTCATGCTCGTGACGCTGGACCTTTGAACCTGTGTGTACTATGTTTGAATTACCATGTTTGTGTACCATGTTTGCGTTACCATGTTCGTATTATCATGTCTGTTTTACCATGTTTGAATATGTGGCATTCATGCATCCACGCATTCATACATTAAAAAAAAACCCCATTTTTTTTTTCCATAAAAACATGATTTTTCCAAAGATTTAGAGAAATTTTCTTTGCAAACATTTTAGGATTTAGTCATGGAAGAAGTAAAAAGGCATACCAAGAAATACGGTTTCAAAGCGCCTGATGTGGGAAAACTGATAGAGTTAGCATCTTCTGTACAAAATCCTTCCAATTTTAGGAAAAGTTATGGAAAACTTTTGCCTATCCTGAACACTCATGTTGATGAAGGACTCCTCAAAACTCTGGTTCAGTTCTATGATCCCGTCTACCGGTGTTTCACCTTTCCAGACTACCAGTTGGTACCGACCTTGGAAGAATATGCCAATCTTTTGGGTATCCCTGTGTCTGACAAAATACCCTTCAATGGTTTGGAAGCCATTCCTAAGTCACACGTCATTGCGGCAAATATCCATTTGAAAAAGTCCGAAGTAGAGAGTAATTGGACTACCAAAGGAAATCTCCCGGGTTTAACTTCACACTTCCTGATAAAGAAAGCCTTTGATTTCATCGAAACTGGTAGCATGATAGCTTTTGAAGCTGTACTAGCCTTGCTCATCTATGGGTTGGTTCTGTTTCCCAATGTCGACAACTTTGTTGATATCAATGCCATAAAGATTTTTCTGATTGGAAATCCTGTTCCGACTTTACTTGGTGACATGTATTTCTCTGTCCATCATAGGAATCGCCAAGGCGGTGGAATCATTGTATGTTGTGCACCTTTGTTGTTCAAGTGGATTGTTTCACACTTACCCGAGTCTCCTATTTTCACGGAAAACCGAGAAGGCTTGCGTTGGCCTCGAAGACTTATGTCTCTTACTAATAATGATATTCATTGGTATACCTTGGCTCGCTGTGGTACAGAAACCATTGAAAGTTGTGGAGAGTTCGCCAACGTACCTCTCATTGGTACACAAGGAGGAATTAACTACAATCCGATCTTAGCCCGACGACAACTCGGGTATACAAATTCAGTTAAACCTGTTGGTCTCGCAGTAGAAAGCTACTTCTATCAAGAAAGGGAAGATCCTCAAAGGTTGAAGACAAGAATGATGAGAGCTTGGTACGACGTCCGATGGAAAGAAAAAGGTGAGGAAAGGAATTCCGTTGCTACGGACGCCTACACCTGCTGGGTAAAGAAAAGAGCAAAGGAGTTTCAAATGCCTTATGATTATGAAAAACCCATGTCTCTTGTGGTATCGCAACTACCCAATATTCCCATTCCCACTATGAAGGAATACCAAGACACTTTAGCCAAGATGAGGTTAGAGAAAAATGCTTGGGAGCACAAGTTTCGTAGGACCGATATGGAAAACAGAAGGTTGAAGAAACAAGTGAAAGATCACGAAGAAACTCTCTACTGTCAAGATGGATGGCTCATGAGTAAAGATGAGAAGATTCGTCAGAAAGACGCTGCAATCAAGAGGTACATCAAAGAAAGCAAGAAAAAACCTGAAGGTTCAACAAGCAACGCTCCAACTCCTGACGATTGGAAGGATATTGTTAACAAGCTAAAGACCGAAAAGGCCGAATTGAAAGCTTACTATGGGAAAGAAATCATGAAGCTCAAGCTGCACAATGCATTTGGTTCTTCGTCTGATGAAGATGCTTAGGATTTGTTTAGCTTTTTATTTATCATTTGCTTTTGTAAGGAGCTACGCTCCAATGTTGTAACATTTCCCATTATTGCAATAAAAATAAAAAAATAAAAAAATAAAAAATGAATGAATAAAAGAACAGTTTGTGTACAAATGTTTGCAAGGAAATAATCTTTAAAATATTTGGAAAAATCATAAATTTCTTTTTGCATACATCATTCTGCATATCGAGTCTGTTGTATAGAGTCTTATCTTTTGGATCTTTCTCCAATAGATCGTCAAGCTGTCGCGTCTCAAAGTTTCTCGACCGCGCTCGCAATCAGATCACAGATACAATACTCGTTCAAGCAGAAGAAGAGTAATGGAACACTCTGAACAAGAGAATATTGAGCTCCGTGGTACAGTGACCACTCTTCAGGAAAAATTGGAAAGTCTCACTACTCTGGTTGACTCTTTAATGGCCGCACAGAATCAGCCGCCGCCACCAAACAGTCAAGCAACAGTAACATCTGAGGTTACTACTCCAGTTTCTACAGTTGCATTCGGCATTCCACCTTTCTCCATGCCAGAAGGTTGGGGCACGCCTTTCAGCTTTGGTACAGGTTTCCGCCATAATGTTTCTGGGGTTCAAACATCCACAACTGAAGCGCCTGCTGCACAAAGTTCACAGTTCACTCCAAATCAGGGGGTAACTTTTTCTCAAGTCACTATGGCACTTTCTCAACCCACTATGACGGTTCCGACTCCTATGGTTCACACTGTTCCTTACGGAGACAATGAGATTTATCATGATCAGGGTGATAGCACAAATCAGCGTAATCTTGTGGGAGATCTCCAAGAGCAGTTTAACAAGATGCAGTTGGAAGTTAAAGCTATTCGTGGGAAAGATTTGTTTGGAAAGAATGCCCAGGAGTTATGCTTAGTTCCCAGTGTACAAATACCGGCTAAGTTCAAGGTCCCAGACTTTGAGAAATACAAAGGGAGTTCTTGTCCGCAAAGTCATCTTGTGATGTATGCCAGAAAGATGTCTACTTATGCAGATAATCATCAGTTGCTTATCCATTACTTTCAAGACAGTTTGACAGGTGCCGCACTGAAGTGGTACACAGGCTTGGATAGCACTAATATTCGAACATTCAATGACCTGGGTGAGGCCTTTGTCCGACAATATAAGTATAACTCGGATATGGCTCCAGACAGAGATCAGCTTCGGTCCATGGCTCAGAAAGACCATGAAGCTTTCAAAGAGTATGCCCAACGATGGAGAGAAACTGCTGCTCAGATTAATCCACCGTTGAAAGAGAAAGAGATGACAAAGATCTTCTTGAATACTCTCAGTCCGTTTTATTATGAACGCATGATTGCTAGTGCTCCAAGTGATTTCACCGAAATGGTAAACATGGGAATGCGTCTAGAAGAAGGAGTCCGAACCGGACGTCTGACTAAAGAAGGTGGATCTTCGAGTGGAACCAAAAAGTTCGGAAGTGGTTTCCCAAAGAAGAAAGAACAAAGTGTTGACATGGTATCCCAAGGGAGGCCAAGAGGAAATGTCAATCGTCAACGACAGGTTGCTTCTATCACACCAGTCGTTAACACAACACCGAATCCAGGATTCACTCCTCAGTTTCAACAACAACAGCCTCGACAACAGGCTCAGCAGTTAAACAATAATCAGAATCGAGTACAAAGAGCTCCACAGTTTGATCCGATTCCAATGACCTACACAGAATTGTACCCTGCTTTGATTGAAAGAGGTCTTGTTCAAACTAAAGCACCACCACCAGTACCTGAGAGACTCCCATGGTGGTACAAAGCTGAGGTCTCATGCCCTTATCATCAAGGAGCACCTGGCCATGATCTTGAGCATTGCATAGCTTTGAAATATGAAGTTCAGAGGTTGGTTAGATCTAATCTCCTCTCTTTCAGAAATTTGAATCCAAATGTACAAGCAAATCCGCTGCCCAATCATGGAGGGCATGTTGTAAACATGGTATATGGATGTCCTGGCCAATACCGAGTCTATAATATCAACTTCTCAAGAGCAGATTTGGTACAAATGCACGCTACTCTTTGTCGGGGGCCGAATTTTCGCCAGCATCAATACGGTTCCTGTAGAATATGTTGTGTGGATAGGCCTCATTCTTCCTCCTTGTGTATTTGAGGGACCAACTTGATCTTCGGGTGGCATTTGCATGTTGTCTTGGTTGTTACCACCTTGTTGTTCTAATTCTTCCTCCATTTCGTCCACAGCCGCGTTGTCTTCTTGAATGATGGCTCCAGGAGCGGGTGCATTTAAATCATAGAGCCAATTATTCATAGACCTTGGGTTGGTGCGTGCTCTATTTGGTAGTACGATGCTTGGGACTTCTCTGTGGCCTACCATTAGCGTATATCCTCCAGCCACTCTGTTCTTAATTAAATGACCGGAACGACAATAGTTGATGTCAAGGAAGGTAGTTGTCAGTGCGGGCATTTCTTCTATAGTATTCCACAGGTTCAGCTTGATGGCTATGGATGTAACAAGACCACCAATGCAAAACGGAGTAGTTCCGTCTCTTGAAATGAGGCTCTGGATATGTTGGAAAATGAAGGAGCTAGCGTTTATCCTCGATTCTTGTGAAAAATAACAATGCATGATAAACAGCTCTCTTGCATTAACTTTGTTGTTGTTGGAACGAGCCATGATGGTGTTGGATAGAATGCGGTGAAAATACCGTATTGTCGGGTTATGAATTTTAGAAGCAAATAGCTTATCCCATCCAGCAGGGCGTTCACCGGTTAGGCATTCCCATATTCCGAATCCCATTGTCATCCAATTCACGTTGGAGGGAATACGGTAGTGTATGCCTGGAGTTCGCGGGAAATGGAACATGTCGCTCAATTGCGCTTGAGATAAAGAATATTCATTGTTGAGCAATCGAAAATGGGCGACACCAGATAGGTACATACCGTCACCGGGAGGGGTGATGTATGAAAAGGAACTTAAGAACTCCAAAGTCAGAGATTCAGTGGTAGGGTGCTTCAAACTGCAAAAGTAATCCAAGTTAGACCACTGCAGCATATCTCTTATATCTTCATATATTCCCAGCCTGCGCATGCACGTTTCATCAGGATATCTCGTAGCAATAACGGAACGTTGGTAAAAGGCTAGGTATTTATCTCTCTGGAGCTCACCGCGTTCACCTTGGCGGAAAACAATTCTGGTGAGGTCCGGCTCTCCCCGATTTAGTTGGACATGTTGGTTTCCTCTTCTAGCCATGGATGTAATTCTTCAAGGTTTGGTTTGTAGAAGGCCAAAGAGAAAGAGTAGGGAGAGTATTTGAGAAATGAGAAAGTTTGAGAAGTAATGAAGTTTGAGAAGTGATGAAGTATTGTGAAGAGAGTAGGAGATATAAAAGGTTGTAGAAAATTAAATGGGGTAGGTTGAATTTTGGAAATTAATTTTGAATTTTGAATTTGTGGTTTCAATACTAATTAAAGTGGTGGTTTGAGTGTCATAAATCATAGAGAATCTTGGCAGAAAAGAGGAAAATGAATGGGCAAGTATGTGATGCTTGTCTGCAAAGCAGACTGAGAAAAATGAAGACAAAAAAAAAACGAAGAAAAGAAAAGAAGAAAAAAAAATAATAATAAAAAACAAGGGAGTGTCGCTGGGCACCCCACTGCCGAGTGGCAGTATGTCATAAAGAAAAGGAAAAGTGCCGCTGGGCACTTGAATTGGGAGTGAGTGCCTATGGGCACTCTGCTATCCTTTTGTTTTTTTTTTTCTTATATCCAGACCAAAACAACAACACACAGCATCATCACATGCAGAACAGAACAATAAACAACAACGCACCGCATCATCACATGCTAGTTAACAGGTCCTCATGCATTTTTCAAATCATTCATTAATATCTATGCATGCCAAGATTCTAAATTGACAGGTATAGGGAAGAACAATGTTTGCTGCCAATTAATAGTGTTTGACCACTATATGTGCATGAAATGTAATTGGACCAACAATTTAGAGTGAAATAGCATTATTAAGATAAAATTATATAGTTTCTTTATAAAAGAGATGCAAATTAATTAACACAGTATAATTTTACTCAGTTGAGAGGTAAAGAAATTCTCTCTTTTTTTTTTTTGCTAGAGTAGATAGTTATTATAATAATATGCACTGTAGTAGCAGAAATATAATAGAGCTATTAAGCCAAAACCACAAGCACAAAATTAGCAGACACATGAAAATAGAGTAGAAAATTCAAAATTAACTAAAAATTGAAATATTCAAAATTAACTAAAAATTGAAATAACTCTGAAAATTAATAAATAATATAATTCTGAAAATTAATTCTAAACTTCCAAAATAAGTACTAAATGTAAGCTTCAAAATAAATCCAAAATAAGAAATCCTAATTAATTCTTCCCCCCCACGCTGAAACGGACAGTGTCCTCAATGTCAAAGCGCGGAAGTAAGAAAACCAAACATCATAAAAATAATCTTCAGCCACGATTAAGAGAGTGAAAATATTGATTAAGATAATCGAGCTGCTCTGTCACCAAGTCCATGAAACCATGAAAATCCACACGTAGAGTATTAAGCTCTCCACGTAAGCCAGTAATCTGATTTTCTAAATTCTGAATAGCAGTGGCAGTATCGAGAGGCGGGGGTCCAGCAACCACTGGAGCAGCAGACTCACGAGAAGGAGTATGAGGATCAGGAGTCAGGAGGCGGGGCTCAGGAGAAGGAAAATCATAGTAGTGAGGAGGTGGAGTAGGATCGGATTCAGCGTCAGAGGTATGATGCTCATAAATCTGGGGAGTCTCAGGTGAAGGAGGGGTAGGTGGATGATTCAGGTCAAACAACCAGTTAGCTCGGTTATGAAGACTTGTGATAGGGTTAGGTAAAACGAATTGGTACACCACGTCATGGTTAATTAGCAGGTCAAACTCATGTGGTCCTAAACTTCCTATCAGGTGTGTGTTAAAGCAGAAACGGATATTCATAGGACGAATTCCGCCATAGGGGTTTAATCCTAGGAGTGGTTGTCGCATTCCTACGGCATTTGCTATCATGGTAACTAGGCCTCCCATAAGTAAAGGGGTATGATCAGTCTCAATGATACGGACAAAATTGGCGACCATAAAGGTACCAGCATTGACAGGACGACCTTGTGAAGCGCAAAACATAATGAAAAGCTCATCACGGGATACCAAGGAAATGTGTTGCTCTTTTCCAAATAGGGTATGGGCCAGGATCTTATGGAAATACCTAATAGCAGGGTTATGGATGCTCTCTGAGTACATATCTTCAGGTTCAGGGTGGTAGTTACCAGTTATACTACCCCAGAAATAGTCAAGCTCATGGTGCTCGAGGAGCTCCTCTTGGGTGACAGTGAAAACATCAGGGCCGCTAGGAAAACCTAAAAGGTTAGCAAAGTCCCTATGGGTAAAGCGGTAATCAATACCAAACAACCTAAATCGGATCAAGCCACGGTTAAATCCTAAACCATGGTTAGGCAGATAGTTCAAAGAACTAAGAAACTCAAGGGTAAGCCTACGGTAAGAACTAAACCTCCTCCTAATGGGTGAAGTATCCCAACCTATCTGGTGCAGCCAGTATAAGACACTCTCTCTAATGCCTAAGGCATTCATAGCATGGTCATCAGCATAAATGGTAGGAGTCATCTCTCTATCAGCCAAAGCCTCAAACCTCCTCATCTGACCTCTTCCCCTGAAAGTGATACTCATGTAGTCTACTCTTTGCATGATGTTAGTAGGCAATTAAAAGAAATTATCCTGAAAAATTTTTTCGAGTAGATTTTCATATTAAGTCAGTTATGTTAGTCGGAAGCTGAAGAAAAACAGAATGATGTAGGGTAAAAAGAAAAAGATAAAAGTAAAAAAAAAAAATAAAATAAAATAAATGAATTAATAAATAGAAATAAAAGTAATAAAATATAAATTTCAAAAACAGGAGAGAAGAAAAAAAAAAAAAAAGGAAAAAGAAAAAAAATAAAATAAAAATAAAATAAAATAAAGATAAAAATAAGATAAGAAATATGGGTTGCCTCCCACAAAGCGCTTTGTTTAATGTCGGTAGCTCGACACCAGTCAATGATGTTTAAGTGGTAAGCTGAGTGGGAAGTTCTACTAATTTCATACAGTTAGAATATTCTTTGTTATCTACGAAATAGTAGTGTTTTAACCTTTGTCCATTAACTATGAATGGTTCGCTAGATCTACTCTTAATTTCTACAGCTCCACTAGGTAGAACTTTGGTTATTTCAAAGGGACCAGACCACCTAGATCTAAGTTTTCCTGGGAAGAGTTTTAGTCGAGAATTAAATAATAGCACAATATCTCCTACATTAAATTCTTTTCTCGATATTCTTTTATCGTGCCATTTTTTCGTTCTTTCTTTATAGATTCGGGCGTTTTCATAAGCGTCTAATCTAAGCTCTTCTAATTCATGAATATCTAAGATTCGTTTTTCACCGGCGGCAGAATAATTTAAATTAAGGGTCTTAATTGCCCAATAAGCCTTGTGTTCCAATTCGACCGGCAGGTGACAGGATTTTCCATAGACCAATTTGAATGGTGTGGTTCCAATGGGTGTTTTAAAGGCAGTTCTATAAGCCCAAAGTGCCTCAGGTAGCTTAGTGGACCAATCTTTCCTAGATGTAGCAACAGTCTTCTCTAAAATTTGTTTAATTTCTATATTTGAGACTTCGACTTGTCCACTAGTTTGTGGATGGTAAGGTGTTGCTACTCGGTGGTGAACTCCATATTTTAACAGTAGTTTCTCAAGAATTTTGGATATGAAATGTGAGCCACCGTCGCTAATAACTACTCTAGGGATACCGAATCTAGGGAAGATGATGTTTTTAAAGAGTCGGATTACTACTCGCGTGTCATTTGTAGGAGCGGCAACAGCCTCGATCCATTTCGATACATAGTCAACAGCGACGAGTATGTATTTATTACCAAACGAAGAAGGAAATGGTCCCATGAAGTCGATTCCCCACACATCAAAGACTTCGACTTCCAAAATTCCTTTCTGAGGCATTTCATCGCGTCTTGATATATTTCCAGTGCGTTGGCACCGGTCGCAGTTCTTAACAGCGATGTGGACGTCTTTCCATAAGGTTGGCCAAAAAAGACCAGCTTGTAGGATCTTTGCACAAGTCTTGGAAGTGCTTGCATGTCCTCCATAGGGAGCAGCATGACAGTGAGAAATTATGCTTCCTACTTCTTCTTCAGGGACGCAACGACGGAATATACCATCGGCTCCTCTTTTGAAAAGAAGTGGTTCGTCCCAATAGTATTGTTTCAGGTCGTGGAAGAACTTCTTCTTTTGTTGGTAAGTTAGATCTGGCGGTAATATTTTAGCGGCTAGGTAGTTAACGATATCAGCGTACCAAGGTACGGTTGAGTTTGCTATATATGCTTTGACAGTTCTTTCTACTTCGGTGTGAGTATTGTTTAAAGTTTCTGTTACCGAAGCGATGTCTAACTGGGCTATGAGTCGCTCATATGGGAAATCATCATTAATGGGCACGTCGTTAGGTTTATTTCCTTCCATTCTTGATAGGTGATCAGCAACCACATTTTCGGTGCCTCTTTTGTCCTTAATTTCAAGGTCGAACTCTTGCAAGAGTAGGATCCATCGAAGGAGTCTTGGTTTGGCATCCTTTTTGGTTAATAAGTATCTAATAGCGGCATGGTCGGTATAGATTATGATTTTCGCTCCTACTAAGTAGGATCGAAATTTATCTAACGCGAATACCACAGCTAAGAGTTCTTTCTCTGTTGTGGCGTAGTTCATTTGTGCAGGATCTAAGGTTCTACTGGCGTAGTATATAACATGAAGTTTCTTATCTTTTCTCTGTCCTAGGACAGCTCCTACAGCGTAGTCACTAGCATCACACATAATTTCGAATGGTTCGTTCCAGTTAGGTGGTTGCATGATTGGTGCGGATATCAGTGCTTGTTTAAGAGTTTGAAAGGCGTTTAGACATTTCTCATCAAATATGAATTCCGCGTCCTTCATTAGTAGCTCAGTCAATGGTTTGGTTATTTTAGAGAAATCTTTTATGAAACGGCGGTAGAAACCAGCGTGTCCTAAAAAACTCCGTATTTCTCTAACGGTTTTCGGGGGTTGAAGGTTTTCAATGATTTCGATCTTAGCTTTATCAACTTCAATCCCTTTATGAGACACGATGTGTCCAAGTACGATTCCTTGTCTTACCATGAAATGGCATTTTTCCCAGTTCAGCACTAAATTGACACTTACGCATCGTTTAAGTACTAGTTCAAGGTTCAAAAGACATCCTTCGAAACTTTCTCCACACACGGAGAAATCATCCATAAATACCTCCATCATGCCGTCTAGAAAATCAGCAAAGATTGACATCATGCACCTTTGGAATGTCGCAGGTGCGTTACACAGTCCGAACGGCATTCGTCGATAAGCGAATGTGCCATAAGGACATGTGAATGTCGTCTTTTCTTGGTCATCAGGGTGGATAGGAATTTGGAAGAATCCTGAGTAACCATCCAAGTAGCAGAAATGAGAGTGTTTTGCCAGTCGTTCGAGCATTTGGTCTATAAATGGTAAAGGAAAATGGTCCTTACGAGTGGCTTTGTTTAGTTTTCTATAATCGATACACATTCGCCATCCAGTTTGAGTGCGTTGTGCTATAGATTCGCCTTTAGGGGTTGTAATGACAGTGACACCTCCTTTCTTAGGTACGACATGTACAGGACTTACCCATTTACTGTCAGATATAGGGTATATGATTCCTGCTTCTAACAACTTTTGTACTTCCTTTTTCACTACATCGCTTAGAATTGGGTTAATCCGTCTCTGATGTTCTCTCGAGGTCTTACAATCTTCCTCGAGCATAATGCGATGCATACAGATAGATGGACTTATTCCTTTTAGATCAGATATGTTATAGCCTAAAGCGGTTGGGTATTTTCTAAGAACATTGAGCAGCTTTTCAGTTTCAATTTGTCCAAGATTGGCGTTAACTATAACAGGTCGCTCAAGTTCTTCATCTAGGAATTCATACCTTAAATCGTTGGGTAGTGTCTTAAGTTCTATGGCAGGTTTCTTCGGGCAAGGAATAGGATCAGGAGTTAATGCAAGGCATTCACTCAGATTATTGTCTTGGTATTCCTCACGCCAGTTATCGTCCTCAAAAATAGGTGGCATTGGTATTTTTAGAACTTCAGAGTAGGTGTTTTGTTGTTTCTCCATTTCTTTAACGCATTCATCAATAACGTCCAAGAAACAACACGAATCGTCTATGGCTGGGGCTTTGAAGAATTGGGAGAGAATAAACTCTACTTTCTCTTCTCCGACCTCGAAGGTTAACTTTCCTTTCTTCACATCTATAATGGCACCAGCAGTTGCTAAGAATGGCCTTCCTAGTATAATAGGGATATTAGAGTCCTCTTTAATGTCCATTATTATGAAGTCAGTAGGAATATAGAATTGTCCTATACGAACAGGTACATTTTCAAGCATTCCTACGGGAAACTTGACAGATCGGTCAGCTAATTGCAATGACATTCTTGTTGGTCTTAGTTCACCTAATTTGAGTTTTTCACAAATAGAAAGGGGCATTAAACTAACACTGGCTCCTAAATCACATAAGGCTTTGTCTATCACGAATTTCCCAATTACACAAGGTATAGAGAAACTACCAGGGTCTTTTAGTTTAGGAGGCATGTTGTTTTGAATGATAGCGCTACACTCAGCAGTTAGTGTAACAGTTTCGTTTTCTACTATCTTCTTCTTATTGGACAAGATCTCCTTTAAGAACTTAGCATATGAGGGCATTTGGGTAATAGCTTCTGTAAAAGGAATGGTAACATTTAGTTGTTTCAGAAGCTCTACAAATTTCTTAAATTGTCCCTCATTCTTAGACTTAGCAAGTCTTTGAGGATACGGAATCGGTGGTTTATATGGTGGGGGAGGCACGTAAGGTTTCTCTTTTTTAGATGCCTCTTCATTCTCATCCTCCTTTTCAGTTTCAAGTTGTTCTCTTGGTTTTTCAGTCGCTTTATCAGGTTTCTGATACATGGTTGGGTTCTGAAGCCTTGGATCGATTGGTCCATCTAGCTCAGTTCCACTTCGTAGTGTTATGGCATTAGCGTGCCCTTTAGGATTAGGTTGTGGTTGACCAGGAAATGATCCAGCAGGTGCGGAAGTAGTTGCTTGTTGTTGGGCCACTTGAGCAATCTGAGTTTCTAACATCTTATTATGGGTTGCTAGGGCATCTACCTTAGTTGCTAATTGCTTCAATTGTTCACCGGTGTGAACATTTTGGTTAAGGAAATCCTTATTTTGTTGAGCTTGGGTAGCAATGAAATTTTCCATCATAATTTCGAGGTTAGACTTTCTAGGAACATTAGGCATATTAGGAATGTTAGCAGCAGGTTTTTGGTAACCAGGCGGTACAACAGGTGCTTGATTCGGTACAAACAGAGCGTTGTTATTTTTGTACGAAAAATTAGGATGATTCTTCCATCCAGGATTGTAGGTGTTGGAATACGGATTCCCTTGAGCGTAGTTAACTTGATCAACAGAGACTCCTGCCAAAATAGCACATTCGGGGGCAGCATGTCCAAGAACTCCACATAATTCGCAGTTTGGAGTTACAGCAGCCACGGTAGCTGCGGGTGGTAAGGTCAAGCTTTCTAGCTTTTGGGTAAGGGCATCTACTTTAGCGTTTACTTTGTCTAGGCTACTAATTTCGTACATTCCGCCTTTAGTTTGAGATTTCTCCACAGGAGTTCTTTCGCTTCCCCATTGGTAATGATTTTGAGCCATGTTTTCAATTAGTTGATAGGCTTCGTCATACGGCTTATCCATAAGTGTGCCACCAGCAGCGGCATCTATTGACAACCTCGTGTTGTACAACAGTCCATTGTAAAATGTATGAATGACGAGCCAGTCTTCTAATCCGTGATGTGGGCACATTCGCATCATGTCCTTATATCGCTCCCAAGCGTCGAAAAGAGATTCAGTGTCCTTTTGTCTGAATCCATTGATTTGTGCTCGTAACGCAGCTGTTTTGCTAGGAGGAAAATAACGCGCTAAGAAAACAGTCTTCAATTCTTCCCACGTTGTGACAGAATTTTGTGGCAAAGATTGCAACCAGGCCCAAGCTCTATCTCTCAGGGAGAAGGGAAAAAGGCGTAGTCTTATTGCATCGACAGTTACTCCATTAGCTATCACGGTATCAGCAAATTGGATGAACTTTGTTAAATGTTCGTTAGGATCATCGGTAGGAACACCGGAAAATTGACGTTGTTGAATGGCTGATATCAATGACGGCTTCAGCTCGAAATCGTTTCGGTTAATAGCAGGGTTAACGATGCTTTTGTGGGGCTCTAGTTGAGATGGGGTGGAATATTCTCTGAGTGGACGGTTTCGCGGTCCTTCGGCCATTTCTACTTTCGGCTTGAGTTCTTCTTCGGATTCTTGGTCGGAGTCAGATTCTGACTTAGCGGCTGATTCCTTTTCGGAATCTGAGAGGGGAAAGGGAATGTTGTGATCTGAACAGTATTTCCTGATAGCTCGTCTTACGTTAATAAGACGCTCAGGTTCGCTCGTCGTTCGTACTAAGGTATCGCTTTTTGAGCGAGTACTTGGCATACAATCGACGTAAAAGGAAAATAAAATTTGTTGCCTTAGTCTATCGCGCAACGGGTAAATCGCACTATTGACTAAAATCAGTCCCCGGCAACGGCGCCAAAAACTTGATCGGGATTTTGTATAAGTCAATCGGGATTTCACTGCAAGTATACAGCTTAGTCGTTAAGTTTTAAAAGATTGTCGAACCCACAAGGACTGAGGGTCAAATAATGCGGGTTTTCGTTGCTAATGGCAGCTAAGGCTATCGATATTCGTTGGTTTAGAAATGAAACTTTAATTAAATTAAGGCAAACGATAATTAATTAATCAGGTGTTTAGACACCGGTGTGCAATAGTCCGACTTCTGGGTTTAGCAACTTAATGGCATAATTTAAATAAATGTAGTCACTTTTCAGAATAAGTTATTCGAGTTAAAAACCTTTACCTCACACTTTCGTGTTTATTGACTCAGATTATACTACCAGTCCTAAAGTCCGCTCTCGCTAAATCTTTACAAACTGAAAATAATTTTTGAAAGCCGAATAAAATATAATCAACTCTAAAGCGCTCTCGCTGTATTTAGAGTTGATGTTCGATGACCGCTATCCGGTAAAAACCTCACACTTTCGTTATTTTGATTTTAGACCTTAGGATGTAATTTACTTCCGTAAAATACAACTCAATATTAAAATAGGAAATCAGAACCAAAAAAATTGCTTTGTGGAAATTTAAGCCAAACAGTTACTAAACCTGTCCGTCTGAGACCTTACACACCGGTTCAATAATTTAGCCGGACATATTATATTCTTCAATCAAATAGGAAACAGAATATGAAGAAATCAACACAAGCATAGCAGTAAAATTATTGAACAATGTAAGCATGTAAAAGAAAAACCTGTAGACTGAATGATTAAATTGAGCTCTATGTTCCAAAGCTCCAAACAGGTTCAAGCAATTCTTCACGTAACAGTACAGATCCGGAAATTAAATACTTAAACTAAACTAAGTGTAGTAATCCTTCAATGCAAAGAATTACTACTTTGGATGGTGAATTAAAAAGGAAACAAGGGTTCTGTGTGCAGAAAAAAAATACTGGAAGCAAAAACTCTGAAACTGAAATCTGGTGCGGAGCGGAGAGGAGAGAGAGAGCTTCAGTTGTGGTATCTTCCTCTTTTTATATGCTTCATAAAATCAGGTTAACTCGTATAACCAGTCTTCCACTTTCCTCATTTTTCGGATGCAGAACCGTCTCACTATTGCTGAGATTTGCTGAGAAATAGGAAAAAAAATAGTGGAAAAGGGGTTTGTGCCTAGGGGCACACGTGAGTGCCTAGGGGCACACTTCACTAACTTCACAAACTTGCATCCAGTTCCGAGAGGCACACTCTGAGTGCCTAGGGGCACACGTGAGTGCCTAGGGGCACACGTGAGTGCCTAGGGGCACACGTGCTTTGCCTGCTCTTCGTTCTGGGCTTTTGCAAACCGGTTTGGACTTTTTGCATTTTTTTCTTCATTTTCTTGTTTCTAACACCCAATTGCTCATTATTCCCAATACTCGAGATTTATTTAAAATTCCTGAAACAAATAACAAAACAGCATAAAACCATAATAAAATAAAATAATAACTAATTAAATGTTACGAATTGTGTCGTAGTCGAGACCGATAATACGGTATAATTTCGTGTTATCAGATGCCATGTGTATGCAATGTATGAAATGTATGTGCAATGTATATGAATGCAATGTATGAAATGTATATGCAATGCATGAAGTGAAATGTGTGTGCAATGTTTCAAGGATCTTAGAGTTTAGATTTGTTAAAGAAGAAACAAACGTTAGTTAATCAATTTATTTCCCTTTTTTTTTTTGCTTCTTTTTTCTTTTTTCTTTGCCTCATTTGGGCTTACAAGACAGAAATAAAATAAATGATCCTTCAGGTCTCCCGTGGACGCTTTCTCTTTGCCCCCAGGAATGTGTTGATCTGCTGTTCTTCTTGAAGCTGTCCGGTGAGCTCCAATATCCTTCTCTCATAGTCCTGACAGTATGATTTGAAGGTGTCTCTTTCCTCTTTGAGTTGAACCCAAGATTTTTGCAACTCTTCTAGGTCAGTTGGCATCTCCGGGTGTAGAATAACTTGAGGTTCATATCCTTCGACCTCTGGTTCAATAGTCACAGGTAGTACAGCGGGATATGGCATAAGGAGTTTCTGAGCATGAGTGCGGACCCATCTGAGGTAGGGTTCCATAGGGATAGAATTCCATTGCCCCAGAGTTTTGCTTTCTATTCTATAGACACTGCCCCATGCATGTATGAACCTTCGTCGGTGTCTATGAGAATCATTCTTGTAATCAAACACAATGCCATGGATAATCATGTCATGAGGACCGTTGCTCCTTGCATATCCGAATTGGCGTAGAGCTAAAGAGGGATTGTAAGTGATGCCTCCTTTGATGCCAAGGAGTGGCACATTAGGGTATTCTCCACAATGATCAATGATAGTAATGTCTCTTTGAAAGAAGTTGTTCCACCGGATATCTGAATGAGACAAAGACATAATCCTGCGAGACCAATGCATTCTTTGTTCATTTCTCAACACTGATCGGGGAAGATGAAATGTAAACCACCTAGCCAGTAGTGGTATACAGCACATGAGAGTTCCTCATTTCTTCATGGTACGAGTGTGTAGAGAATGTAGAATGTCTCCCAGCAATGTTGGTACCGGGTTACGGATTAGGAAAAGGTTGATGATGTGTACACTTATGAACTGGTCGGGATTTGGGAATAAAACCAACCCATAGATCAAAAGTGCCATAACTTCCTCAAAAGCTGGATAACTTTTGTTTTCTAGCAGTAGTCGAGCCTTTTCCAATAAGAATTTGGCAAGTAAACCCTTAACTCCACTCTTTGTTTCCCAATTGGACTCGATTTCTGATTTCCGCAGATGTAAAGCAGCAGCAATGACTTCAGGTTTTGGAATCCTTTCTAAACCAGTGAAAGGTAATTGATTTCGAACAGGCAATCCAATTAGTTCAGAGAATTCTTCCAAAGTGGGTACCAACTGGTAATCAGGAAAGGTAAAGCAATGATGTTCAGGGTCAAAGAACTGGAACAGGACCCGTATCATGTCTTCTTCAAATTTTGAGGTAACCAAATGGAGTAGGTGACCATGCCTTTCAGTGAATTGAACATTCCTGGGGAATTCTGACACTAAGTCTTTTAGTTCAGATGGTACCGTTGAGATGTTGATTCGGATGTAATCTTTGGTGGCGGGAGCCATTACCTGCAAAAACAAAGGTAAACTCTTTGATCCTTGAAGTGTTTGGTGCAAAAAATGATATGCTTATGATGCAAACATGTGGCACACAAAAACAAATCAAACAATAGCCTTAGGTTTAAAGGCTTGCATGGAGCTGATAGGTGATACCCTCCCCACTGAAGTTGAGTTGGTTAAAACCTGTCCTAGAATAGTATTCGGGTTCTATGATCCTTGGAAGTAACATCTCAATACGGCGCTCGAGCGGCCGATCAAAATATTCCTCGAGGATAACTAACTTCGATCAATTTCAAAGCTAGCCACTTAATAGGCCACAAGTCAAGTTCAACTAAAAAGGTTCTAAGACAAATTAGTGTTTAATGATATTTCGGAAGCCTAATATACTCCTTGATCGTTTTCAAGGGACATCAGTATAAACCAAAGTATCGCACTAACGATGACTACCAGATCAACCGTATCGGTACATGCCGTACAGTTTCCTTGGTCTATTGTCATATACTTAAGGTATCTCGAGATTCGGGTTAGAATCTTTCACACAAGCAAAATACCCAAACAAACCTTTGAAAAATAGAGCAATCAAGTCAATCAATTGAAAACATCGAAGTGATCTATTCTCTTAAGGTAACCCCTTTTGAAAACATTTTGTTTTTGAAAGTATCTCCCCAGCAGAGTCGCCAGTTCTGTGGACCTCCGATTTTTTTAATACCGGGCCATACCTCTGATCTGTAGAGATACGTGAACTGACTCTTTTTTGTCGCTTAATGCTTTCGCATTTTTTTGAAAATATCACAGAGTCGCCACCGACCTTTTATTTTATCCAATTAAGGAAAGGTTTATAAAAGAAACAGAAAAAAGACCTTTAAGAAATTCTGGGTAAGGGGGTAAGTTATACAAAGGGAAGGTGTTAGCACCCTTTGTATCCATGGTTATCCATGGGCTCTTAAGTTTGCTTAGCTCACTTGTTTTTCGATCACTTTTCAATTGCTCTGAAATTGCTCATATGTGGTTTCAAATACCTTTGTAAATTGAATTTTGTAATGATCCGTGTGTGGATGTATACAAAATGCTTGTTTATCTTTCGAAAGATGTTTTGAAAAGAACGTTAACTTTGTAATAACCCGTGTTTGGATGTATACAAAGTATTGTCTTTTTTGAAAGTTTTGAAAAATCAACAGTGTATGAGAATTTTGTTTGTTTTGATTTGAGCAAGCAAACTAGGAGGTCTACCCTGAGTTGTAAGGTCTTTATCCTATTTCCTTTAAAAATCTATCCTTTCACCGGATATAAAAGCAAGGTTCGATTTTGTACTCGAAACAGTAGAATTTTGACTTTGATTTTGAAAGGAATGAGAAGGGATTACCTCAAGAGGTGCAAGTGTGATTGTGATTGGATTCAGATATTTATCTTTGAAGTTAGTGATCTAACGGTTCAATTTTATCTTTGACATACACGCAGTTTATATTTGCTGGAAATTAAAGTGCGGAAATGTAAAGTGCGGAAAGTAAATCTACGCTATTACATCGATTGTGCGGGAAATGTAAACTAGCCTATTTACATGAATTTGACATCCTATACATTTATCTAGGAATTTTAAATTGCAAGAAACATAAAAGGCATGTTTTTGGAATTTTTATGATTGGTTTTAATTATAATTAATGCATGATTAATTAAATTAAAATGAAGAAAAAAGATGAAAATAGATTTAAACCTAGAAATTAAGTTTAAAATATGTACAAAATATTTGTTAATTAATTTCAAAACAAAACTAATTTTTTTTGAATTTTTGGAAATTGATTTGAAATTGATTTAAGTTAATTAAAACATAATTATGCAAATAATTATACAAATAATTAAAACTTAAAAAGAAAATTATTCAAAATATGTACAAAATTAGTTTATAATATATAAACAATATTTAACACAAAGAACAGTTTTTTTTATGATTTTTTGATTGGTTAGAATAATTAAAAAGCAAATATATAAATATATACTAATTAATTATGCAAAAATATTAAAATTTTGAAGAAAATAAAATATTTTTATTTCAGAAAATAATATATTATTTTAGAAGTCTAAAAATATTTTTTGTGTATTTTTTGGATTTTTAAAACTATTTTTAATTAATTTAACAAAGAAATTAAAATAAAATAGAAAATAAAATAGAAAATAAAAGGATACTGATCCTGTGTGGTTGGATTGAGGGAGTATGGTGTGCATGCATGATCTGAAGCGTTGGATGACTCATTAAATGAGATCAGATGGTCCAGAAATTGAGGCACGTGGTAAAAGCTACACCTGCAAAGCACTTGATTAGTGTAAAGTTTAAAAAAGTACGCGCGCTGCTGAACCAATGGGAGGACGACACGTCTTCGTCTTCAACCTTCAGACAAGGCTTTTAACAGCGCTTTTGTAAAAAAGCGCTATTGTAAGTGAACCCTAAATCTGCAAAATAACGAATAGGGGTAAACAAGCATAAAAATCAGGCGCGATGGCACCATTGAATTCGTCTTGTTCCACTGAATGTAACCATGTCCTTAATTTTGCTTAATTTTGGCCCTAATGAAAAACCCTAATTTTGAACTAAGCAAACCCTAAAATGGTATATGACACAAACAACCATTAAAGTCCAATTGAAGCTCCAGAAACGACCAGAGCTTCAAACCAAACACAATTATGCATCTACATCTTGTTAAATGTGCGTGAATGATGAGATATAAGTTGATTTTAGTTTGAACAAACCGTGGCCTAGGTAGCTCGATTTATGAGGTTTCAAGACTTGGAAATGATTGAGATATGTTCAGTAATGCTTGAGGAAAGTGTTTAAGTGTTTAGTTTGTATTGAAAATGGATTAAACTCAGAATTCGAATTTTGAATTTCCTTGAAATTTTTAAAGTGTTACAAGCATGGTACAAGCATAAGCATAGCTCTGAATTCGTGTCTCCCTTGTTACTGAACTAAGATAGCTTATTTATAAGCTATGTGTGCTTAGAATTGAAGCTAACGTGCAGCTAGTTGCCTTTGTTGAAACTTTGGTTTTTTAATATTAAAAACCTTTGAAAACTTGACCAAGTCTTGCCCTCCTTCAATGCACCTGCCTTGCCCTTCAATTCTCTGCAGAAGATGAAGATTCCTTAGGGGTGAGTCATGCTTGGAAGTTAAGCTACCATTATCCATGCATTTTCCTTTTAATTTTAATCTTAAAGTAAGATAAAATCATGCAAAAAATGGATAAAAAAGGTATGGGCTTAGTCTTGGTCGTGGGAGGCCCATAGTAACATGGAAATGATGTTTGAATGCTGAAAACTTGGCCCCTTTTGGAAAAAATGCAATTTTGAACAATGTTGATTTCATGCATTTTCCCAAAATTTAGCCAACTTCAACAAGGTGTAAATCCTTCAATTTTTGTCATATGAAGGAGATCTTGCACTTTTTAGAAACCTCAAAGAGTCCTCTAACCAATGTCTTTGGTCTCATGTCAAAATGATTTTTGAAGCTCCTTGTGTGTCCTTTTGAAAAAAGTGTCTTTTTGTTGACTTTGAAAATGACCTGTAATGTCTTTGATCATATTTTTCAAATGGTGAATCCAATGACCATGGGATCAATGGCATTTGAAAGATAATTGAATTTCCTTCAAAACAAGCTTTGGTTTGAATTTTTTGGATGAAGGATGAGAGAGTTATGATCAGTCAAAGTTGAGTTGACTTTTCAGGCAAAAACCCTAATTTTGAATCTTAGGGTTTTGTTGGTTTTTGATCTTTCCTTGATGAATTATGATCATCCAATGATCAAATGATGAATCCTTTGACAAAATATGGACTTTGACAAAAAATTTCATTTTTGACTGTCTGTTGACTTTTTTTGGTCAAACGGGTCGTCTGTTGACTGTTTGAGCTGCTGACGGTGCGTCTGAGTGAATTGAAGTTTGAAAATTTGTATGATGGTACTTTGAGATATATGGATGTGTATGAAATCCATTTGAGGTCTCAAAACTTGTTGCTCCTGTAAAAACAAGAAAAACCCTGATTAGGGACTGTTTGTGTAGGAGACAGTTAAGCGTACCTGATTTTTGTGCAGTGCTGAGTTTCTGCTAATCGCGTGATATTCAGAAGACTTCTAGCACAAAGATCTTGGAATTTTGAATTGTGAAATATTGATTTGATTGATGGTACAAAACACTGAGAATTGTAATGCCAGCAGTTTGGCTGTCAACTGACTGTTCAGGTATTGACGTAGCAGTTAGAGTGAAAAATCAACAATCAAAGTTAATTTTCTTTTTTTTGTTGTTTTTGTTTTATGTTTTATGTGAAAAATGAAAGTTTATTTACATGACTTGTTAGAAAAACACAGACATAATAAATAACTAATATTTACGGTATGCGGGCAAAATTACCGATAATAACCCTGAAAATCATTTAATGCACAGAAATAGGAATATTTGACTGGCAGAAAACACACAAAATATTATCTTAGTAATTAAGCAATATTATGACAAATAGTACAACATTTAATACTGACAGTACAAATATCACATACTATATTGAACAGTACGACGAATAAACGGTACATTTAAGAAATAAGAAATACGGCAAATTTTAAGAATGACGATTGATAACCCATGCTATGAACAATAACATGTAGATGATTGGGAGTGCAACCATTGCAGGTCCACACTCTTCAGGACTATGTAGGCAGAAGAAAGTCATGATCACCGTAGCAATGGTGATGACTGTAAGAAACAGTGTCTCTATCCACTTTGCCATTCTTGTCAGGGAAGAAGAGAAAATAGATATGAGATAGGAATTTGAAAGATGAGTTGGAATTTGTTGTGAGATTTTATGAAAGAAAATGAGAGGTATTTATAGAATGGAAAGAAGGAAAGAGACGTTGGGGAATGATGTGATTCCGTACAAAAGGAAAATTTGAGTGGAAGTAAGATTTGAAAGAAAGTGTATGATAGTGTTGGAAAAAGGAGAGATTTGATTTTTGAAAAAGAGATTTGAAAAGATTTTTGCAAATAATGGAATATAGTACAACAATTAGTGGGAAACAAAAGATAATAATAATCTACTTGTTACCAGTACAGTCTGAGTTTCCTGATTCTGCGCCTGCAAAAAGATTTAACTCTGTACCAATTGTGTCAGTACCATTTATCTGTAAATAAATAAATATCATGTGTGAAGTAATAAACAGTATTTGGTGTTTGCGTAAGAATAAATTCAACTGCAAGCCAAATTACTGTATAAGAAAAATTCTAAAAACTAAGTATTTCATATGTCAGGATATTTGTTGAAATAAAAATCCATGATTATATGAGACCCTTAATTTTCAGATTGGAGTTTTCTTGAAAAATATGTGGGCAAATTTTGGGGTATAACAGTCCTGGTTGGGTGACACTATTTGTTTTGAGTCAGCTTGGTGATATTAGTCCTGCATCAAGTTATTGAGTCATTTTGAGTCTTCTTTTATGTCTTGAATCAATTCTTGCTTCTTTTGATTTTTTAATTTCTTTTGTGTCAGTTTCTTTCTACTCAATTTTTGGCTAAAAAGGGGTGGAGAGAAATGACATTGAGTCTAGTATTGTTTCTTGACGTATGCAACAATTTAGGGGGAGCATGATTGTCTGTCATGTGAGTTTTGAGTCTGAGTTTGTTACTACTTCTGTTGCTACTTCTGTTGTGGTTTTGTTTTCAAGATGTCATGTTGAATGTTCGAACATCCTGAGTGGTGTATTGTGTTTCGAGTTATAAACATAGGTGTGTCTTATACTCTGTGTTATGTGTGCTACTTTTTTTGCATGTTCTTCTAATATCCTGAGCCCAGGTTGGTTTTCTAGAGCTGTGGGCTTTCACCTAGAAAGTTCAAGATGGTAACTTAGGACTGTGTTTTAGGGCGAGTATCATTTATCTTCTTTCTCATGTATAAAGTTTACATGGTTAACATGTAGCTTGTATTTGTGTAATTGATGTATCCTTGATACAATTTTTGTGCAGTTTTCCTTGTAGTTTTATTCTTCTCTCCAGTTTGTTTGGTCCAAGGTTGTTTTAGCCAAAATTTGCCAAAGGGGAAGATTGTTAGTACCATGGTTTTAGGATTGACAACAATTTTTCTAAAACATGATTCTTGAAAGATGTTAAGCAAGATGTCATAACATCTTCATCAAACTGATACAACAAAATATGAGCTTACATTGAAGACAGATGTTTTGACATGCTGAACCAGCACATCAGTACAAACTATTTTAAATCTTGACAGATTTGATTTGATTTTGTGATATTTCTTTCAGAAATATCTCAATGATTTGCACAGGTCAAGAAGATTTAATCTAGAACTATTGAATCAAATCTCCAATAGAATTAAAAGTTTCTAAAATGGTATATTGAGACAATTTAGGAAACTTGAATATTGGTTCCGAGATTCAAAAATATTTCTCTGCAGAATTGGTGCATCTCTCAGATTGTGGATCAAGTAATATTTGAGTAAAGGTTTCGAAGCCTATGGATTGTTGAAGACTCTTTAAAGAGAATCCTAGACCTAATGCAATTTAAGTTTTTCACAATTTTAAAATTAGGGGAAGTCTTGAGTTGTAGATTCGAGAGTCTCTTGTGTAGTTTATAAGTCACTCATGTATCTTTTGATACTATGTGGTAGACTAATTGTTACTTGACAGTTTGTCAAGTTATTGTTCTCACTCTTGAAGCTTTTAAGCAAGAGAGTTTGAGTTTTTGTATTGGAAGTGTAATCTTCTTATGGGGTTATTCTTGATAAAGTCATTGGGATTGGGACTGTTAGATATCCCTAAGGTGATTTAGGAAGTGAGATGGTGATTTCTCATATCCAGATGTCGATTTCTAGATAGAAGTTGCACAAGATAGTGATTAAGTGAGAAGTTGTAAACTGGGACTGTTTAGGCTTTGAATTATTATTGTCATAGTGGATTTCCTTCCTGGTTTAGTAAACCCGTGATTAGGTATTGTTGCACTGAACTGGGTTAACAATTCTCTGTGTTATTTGTCATACTACAATTTAAATTCAGTATCAATTTCAGTTTGATATGTCTGGTATGTTTCCAGATGTTGTAACATCTGTCTTAACATCACGAGTTATTGAGACAACTGTGTTGGCATGTGTTGGCATGTGTTGTAAGTGTCATAATTTCACATAAAGAATTTATAGACCAATACCTTGAATTATGCTACTTGATCATTTGGAAATATTGAATTCATAACACACTTGAAAGAATACTTCACCATAATGAGTCTAAATCAACTTGCAAGCAACAAGTAATTGAATTGACAATAAGACCTTGATCACAAAGAAGTCACCAACTCATCTTTGACTTGACAAATTTCTTCTTCCATTAATGACCTTAACACAAAAGCAATTCCTCAATTAACTTTAGTTGAAGTACCATCACCAATGCTCAAGTACAATGAGTAGTGAACCCCAATTCTCTTGCCTTTGAGTGCACATTGATGAAGAGATGACTTGACATATTGAGAAGCATCAAAACCCTAGATCAAAAGCATTCTCAGTTGAAAACATGATGAAACCTTAAGCACACACAAGTGAAACCCTGATGCACCTGTTTTTGAGGAATTTTGATGAAAAACCCTAGTTTTATACCAAGAGTGATGAAAGAACCAGTTGAGTAAAGTAACAACCTCATTATATAGAGAAAAATCCTAATGCCAAGAGTCATTTGATCTCATGCCTTAGGAGCTCATTTGAATGAATGATTTATGAGGCAATGCAAATGATGTTATAGGTGGGATCTCAGGGATAAAAAATAGGGTATGACAGATGTCCCTATTTAAGTTTCTTATAACTGCAAATACAAAGATTGAAATCTTTGTCTTGACGTGATTGAAGAAACTTAAATACAGAATACACAATTTTTTGCCCTAAGATATCGCAAAAATGTTTATGATATGATATGAATGCAGAAGCAAAACTCTCAACTCTGTAGGAAATGATGCCACAGAAGAAGAACTACTGGTGGAGAAACTTAGAAAAGGAACCAGAAACTCTGCAGGGGAGCAACAAGAAGAGATCCAATTGGGGAATATAAAATTCCACGAGAGATGGAAAGAGTGCGTAGACAAAACTACGACTTGAAACTGCTGGAGACAGAGGAGATTTACTAGGAAAATAAATCATTGGGAAACAAATCGACTCAGAGGATAATTATGCATAGGATTGAGCCAAAGCACAGTTAGAGAATAAATAACAAACTAAGGTTCCAATAAGAAAAACTTAACAATGCAAGCATCAAAAAGATATACCAACTCCAATAAATAATAAACCCGGAGAGCAAAGGAGTCACCGACTCTATTAAGGATAACACCCTGGATAGATAGCGAAAAAATGAAGAGAATATGGACTCCACAAGGAAATCTCAAAAGGAACTTCAGTAGCTCTACTGGGGAAGAACCTTCTAAGTAGGCAATGAGGAACGATGAATTACTACCAATTTATGGTAAACAAAAGCTGATATGATATCAAGCTTCCACTACTTCTGGCATTCCACCTAGAATAGGTCTCATATTCTTCTTTAATCAAGTCTTTCACTTGAAAGGGGTAACAATAAACTTCACAATGGATAGCCACTTGCTGAAGATAATCAATAACTCTGTCAGAGACTCTCACAGATATGTGAGCAGGTTAGATGCACAACAAACTTATCAAATAAAGAGATGCCATTTGTTGGGGATAAAAGATTTACTGGATCACAACAGGATTCTCGTATAAGGAGACAAACACCTTTCAAATAATAAACCAAGTTGAATTTATAATAAGCCTCCACTATTAGAATAGGGATCAATTTCTTCTTTAATCAAGTATTCCACTTGAAAAAGGACAAAATACAAGCTGTCTCCGCTAAAGGGGCTGCCACTTGCTAGGAATTAGCGAAAATTCCCAAATCTATGGTCATCAACCAAGAATGGGTCACAGTTTCTTTTTTAACCAAGACTTCCACCTCGAAAAAGGAGCAAATACAGGTTGTGTCCACTAAAGGGACTGCCACTTGCTAGGAATAAGCAAAATCTTCCCAAATCTATAGGCATCTGCCAAAAATAAGTCACAGTTTCTTCTTTAACCAAGTCTTCCACTTGGAAAAGGACCAAATACAAGATGTCTCCGCTAAAGGGACTGCCACTTGCTAGGAATTAAGAATCAATAACTCTACTGGGGATCTTCAAAACAGATGCAGGCAGGTTAGATTGCAAAATAGGCTTCTCAAATAAAGAGATGGCACATGTCAGGGATAAAGATTTCACAATAAACTTCTTTGAAAGGAACATACCGGAGATATACCATTTGATCGAAAAGTTGACGGAGTCGCAACAGGCTTCTCAAATAAAGAGATGCCACATGTTGAAATAACGAATTCAGAGCTCTACCTGATTGGATGTAAATTATGGAGTTCACAAAAGCTGCTCTGCTAGGGAAAAAAACCTTAGAGACTGCCTCTTATTGTGAAGGTAAAAATTGATATCTGGAGGACATACAAGCTGCTCAAATAAAGAGATTGTCATTTATTATCAAACAAAAGCATGTTGGGGACATACAAGTTACTCAAATAAAGAGACTATCACTTGTTGTCATTTAAAGATTCCAAGAGAGTGCTGGAGAAACCGTTCCTTCATCTTCTGATGGGGAAATCATAAACAGAATCTCTGCTGAGGAAAACAAGATCCTCAAAAGGTGAAAAATCAATACCTTCTTATCTAGGTTTCACAGCCTAGAGAGGTTCAAAATAATACTGCAGTAAACCAAAGTTCAAGTCTAGGAGTTCTTTTTGTCTTTTATGAAGATATTGGTTACAATCTAGCCGAAGTTGGTTGGTTTACAGAGGCGTTTTCTATGAGGGGTTCTAAAGGTGGTGATAAGGTTACTCGGGTGAAGTTGAAAGATGTGTATAAGAACAAACGGTTGGTGGTTAAGGTGTCATGGATCTTAGGTTTTTAACTTGCTTTGTTAAGTAAATTGAGGTGAAGAATTCTTATGAATGTACCTTTATTGTGGAGAGATAATTGCTCAATAAGGTACGAATTTCATGGCTTTTGTTCATCATTACAGTGTAGGGTTGGGGGTCTTTCGAGTGTTTCTCAATGGTGCAGAAAAGTTTTTCTTTTTAGGTCTCCTTTTGATGTAAAGTCTGATTGGTTTGTTGTCTCTTGTGTCAAGAGGCTCGGGGACGGGCAACTGACTAGGTTTTGGCATGATGTCTTGATTTGTACAACCCCGTTGAATGTTTCTTTTGAGTCTTTATTTCTTGTCTCTGAGTAAAAGAACTGGTTGGTGATTTCTCTTATAGTTTAGGGTGGGGTGTTTAGGTTTGAAGGTTTTCTTGGAGGATTCCTCTTTGGGTTTGGAAAGAGGAGCTTCTAGAATCTTTAATTAATCTCTTAGATGGATTGGTGAGGTTTGATCATGAGAATGTTTGAGTTTGTATTCCAAACCCGGTAGGTGGCTTCTCGGTGAAAGATATCTATGATTACCTTGTCTCATGTCAAAGAGTATGTCTGAAGCGGTGCTCCAGGGGCTTTCTAGGATTTGAAAAAGCTGGACAGCTTCTAAAGTGATAGTGTTCTCCTGACAGCTGCTTCAGAATATGTTATCGATTAGGCAAAATCTTTTTAGATGTTGTTTGGGACAGTTGTGCAAGTTTAGTGCACTGTTAATGCTCATGACTATTTTTATCTGTTATTTTTCATCATTAATATATAATTTTGACTTTGCTATTAAAAAAAATAGAGATGTTGATTTTTTTTAAAGAAAATAAATAGATCACTATTCTTCAATAACAAAAAGTAAAATTTCAATATTTGATTTGAATATGAAAAAAATACTGAAATCAAATAAAACTACACATTCCTTTTATTTTAAATAATTAAACTAGCGGACCAATAAATTGAAACTACTTTTAATAAAAATAAAAAAAATTTATTAAAGTCCATTTGTCATATATTTGTATGTACATTTTAACATTAAAAATATCAAATCAAAAGTAATGTTAATAGTATTAATTAAAGTATGAAAGAAAAAAGTATTAATATTTATTGTCGTCGTGTAAACACTTTGGTGCTTCGTCGATTAGTTGTATGATCAACTGATCAATCATATGTTTGCTTGATTCATTGTTTGTTCGATTGATAAGATGATGTAACTTTGTGACAACAATGTATTTTTGATAAACGATTACACTGAGAAAAATACTTTCTTTCTCTCATACTTTAATTAATACTATTTACAGGAACCGGTATTAAAGTTGTTCCAACTTAGAACTATTTATTCAAGTTGAATGACATCAGTGTTTATTTCATAAAAAGTCTACAAACACACCATGCTTCCAGGGTGAAGACAGATTAAAAACACATTCAAGAACAAATTAAAAACACATTCATTCTTGAATCTGAACAGGCTCAAAACCCCTATCAATCGAAGTCTTCACAGCATCCAATATCAATTGTGTTTTCCGACTAATCGTCGGCCATTTCTTCTCCGGTTTCGAGTTGTTGAATTTGATTCCGGCAACCAAACGAGAGAATTCACTTACCATAAAAGCTTCCTGAGGGAGATCGTTTTCGATTACGTGCTTGGTCGGCTCTGAACCCCACTTAGTGACAAGATCATCAAAGCCTGATTCTGAAGCTGCATAAAATGACGCCTTCTTCTCTTCATAAGGGATGATAAAATCATGAACATGAAGTGTTCCTTTTGTCCCAACCGCGGTTATATCCATGGTTAAGTTAGACAAGAAAGAGCAATAGAAAGTTGCTACTCTCCCGTCTTCCCAAAATAAAGAAGCACCACAAGATAATATCACTCCAGATTTATTAAGCACGGGTTTGTGAGAGGCTAATACTGTTTTAGGTAATTCGTAGTTGTTAGCGAACAGAATCGCCCTAACACAGTACCATCCTTCATCGCCAAGGGAGCCAAGAGCGTCAAGATCCGGTTTCACACGAATGTCATTCTCCAGAAAATCAGGATCAGCACCAAATGTAAAAACGGTGTGAATCTGTGCAACCCCAAATCAAAACTATGTATAAGTGAAGAACATGTATTATGCAAAAGATATAACATTTTCTAACATAAGATATAATCTTAAGAGAATAATTCAGAATCACATCTATTGATTGAAAACTTAATGTTTAAGATTGTGATTGAAATATATACACATATTATGAAAATAAATATTTAGAATTATGAGATAGTTGACTCGGTAACACAGTGGCGAGAACATAATGTTGAAGCTAATAAACTATAATTATAATAATGAAATAAATTACCAAGAAAGATGTCAAATTGACAAATAAAATAAATTAGTTTTCTCACTTCGACTTATAAGCTTCATTGCTGAGACATGATTAGGATCTAGCATTCTGCTTTGGTTCTTAATTTTGGAAATTTTGGAGCTGCCTTACAGTTGACTCAAAAATCTCATAGTTTTGGTTATTTCAGGTTCAACAATGAATCGAACACTTTAGTTTAATTGAACATGAACCTAATACTTTACAAACAGAAACCTAAGGGAAAAGAGACCAATGCATCTTCAACAAATACTGCTAGTACCATTCAGTACAGAAACTCCAGGCAGGCAAACAGAGGTTTCAGTGTCAGACGAAAAACAGCTCAACACAAAGCAGTACTTGTTTTTTCATCTTAAGCCAAAATGGAAACATTACTTTACTCTCACCAGGAAAATTTTCACTCTTCTCTAGAATTCTCTTTTGACAGAACCACTATCTAGGATAAGCCAATTTAAACTTGTAACTATTGGTCAAAAACCAACTATTTGAAAATGAGTAAATGAGCATTTTAGCTATCTATATTATAGGGTAGGGCAATTAAATCCTGAAAATTTACAAAATGATAAATTAGTCCATGAAGTTGATGATTGCAAACCAATTTAGTCCCTCTATATCCAAATGTATAAGTAATGTTGAGTTTGCACATTGTAAAGATTAAGGGCACGCTCAACTGAAGCGTGTTTTCAGATATTTGTTTGAGCCTTCTGATGATCTCTATTGTGACCCAAATCAAACAGAATTGATTGAATTGGCTTAGGGGAAGGACTAAATTGATTGACAATTTTTAGTATCATGGATTAACTTGACCTTCATATATTTAGTGGAATAAATTGTCTAATCACTATAATTTATATAGCTAAAATGACAATTCCCACATTTGAAAAGCTTATGTTAAAGACTGGGAATGACTCTTATACCTAACAAAACCCCCCGATCAATAGTCCATTGGGGTTGAGTATAGGTAATGCACAAGGCTGTTTTATGTGGTACTGAAATTCAACTGCTATGCCTGTAAGAGCGGCTCAAATGATAAAAGACTACAAGAATAATTGATATGCTGGGCCGCATGTTTGAACCTTTAATGCCTCTCATCTCCGCACTTAGTGTATGAGTGTTTTGCCACTAGGCTCTTTTAACCAAAAAAAAAAAGGAAATCCAGCTGCTACATAGAACAGAGCGGCTGTAAGAGTCAAACTAGCGATGACTCTTGTTAATATAGACATTAATGCCCTTATAAAAGACTAACTCCGCATCAGCTTAAGATTAATAGGTGAAGTCTTATGAGTGAATTTGAGAAAATCCTCATTTCAGCATCTCAACTATCACTCTTTCGGTCTTCCTCCTACTTATTCTATAATAAATAGTTTTAACAATTTATATTCGTATCTCAAGACCCAAGTATCACTCTTCCTCCTAATATATACAAATCTGTCATATTAGTACATGATGTTTTAAAACTACTCATATAGCTTTCAGGATTTGTTGCTACTTTTACATATTTAAGTGACTAAATAACACAACAATATTAGGAGGATTAAGTCAAGTGAATTTTACAACTAACAATATTAAGTTTATGGAAATGGATTCCGTGCATCACGAGGTCCCGGACATCAATAGTAGATCCATATCAGTGAGATAGCTTAAAACTAATTTATGAAACCATTATCTAAGATTGTTTATTGCACATAACTAAGTGCTTTTATCACCGCTTTGCATTCGGATCCTTAGGTGTAGTTAATCTACTAGTCCTGGTACTCTGGATCCTGAAATTAATCTACTAGTTCTTGTACTCTCATAAATTTGATATCGATCATGGTTTTAAATTGTAATCTGCGACCACAATTGCAGTCCCAATATTGTTGATTTGGACTGCAATTGCACTGACTGACATTCAGCTGACACCAGTAACAATTTAAAAAAAAAGAATAAATTAAATGTAATTAATGATATAGATTATAGATTATTATTATTATTATGAGTATAAAACTACAGAATCTTGTCTTGAATCGCTCTTATATTCTTAAACTTTATCATCAATGCTAAGTATCATACTATATGCGTTCGTGGTTCATATATGAATGTTATTAAACATGACATACCGACTTGAGCTGGCCAAACCGTTGTGCATCAGATAGAAACTCTTTGATAGCCGCAGTTCTAGGATGATGCATCCACATAGTACCATCCATGAGCTGCACTCCACTGGATTCACACGCCTCAACAATCTCATCAAACTCCAAAGCACTAAGAGCCACAGGCTTCTCAAGCAACACATGCTTCCCTTTCTTAGCGGCAATAACCGCCCACCGCACATGCAAGCTAGTCGGTAACGGCATGTAAACGGCGTCAACATCAGGATCATCGAGAACCGCTTCGTATGAGGCGTACACTTTAGCGCCGTCGGGGAAACCGTTGGCTTTCGCGAAGGCTTTGGCTTTGTCGAGGGAGCGGCTTCCGACTGCGTAGAGGGAAGCGTTGGGAGAGAGTGAGATGGCGCGTGAGAGTTTGCGTGCTATGTCGGCACAGCCGATTACGCCGAAACGGATTGGACGTGATTCTGTCATTTCGCGGTTATGAAAAGTTTTGTAGTTTGAGGGTCACCGGAATTGAATTGTATATTTTGGTATAAAAAAAGTAGTTATTGAATTGGACGTGTGTTTTTAAATCGGATGTTGGTTGATGAATGGAGTGAGGTTAAGTGGTGGAGTGTAATTTGGTCCTATGTTGAAACGACATGGCATGTGGCGTGAACCGTTTCGGGATGACATTTGGGTGTTCTAGAGTGATGGATGGAGCTTAGAAGTGTCTAGAGAAAGGGGGGCCGTAATAAACTAGAAAATAGATTTAAGATTTTAAATTGTTCAATGTAACATTCATTTTATAAGTATTCTTATATCGGAATATCTTAACACATACCCTAAAATATTTATAGAATTCGCATATGTATATTCGAACATAATTTTTTTTTAAAAGTGACTTCGCATATATATATATATATATATATATATATATATATATATATATATATATATATATATATATATGTCTGAAGTCACATTTTTTTAGAAAAATGTGGTTCGAATATGCCCATGCGAAGTTATTAAACTTATATTCCAACTCCCATGCATATTCAAAGACACCCAAAAGAATTTATTTTTTTTCAAAAATTGCATTTTTTACTCATTTGAAGTCAAACTTCAGTGAGATTGAAGTATCAAAAGCTCCTTTGAAGAATCTCCAACTCATTTCAAGTCATCTTCAAAACTCCAACATTGTGTAAGTTTTCTATACCATTTAATTGTTAAATTGATTTTTTAAGTTAGTTATAATCAATAAAATTGTATATGTTGATGTTATAGTAGTAAAATTTTGGTGTTTTGGTGCGAAATTCAATTTTTGGGAGGACTTAGGGCAATAACAGTAGCTCTGCAAAAATGGCAGATTGCAGGTTGTTTCGCAAGTTCATTTTTGAAATCTCCTCTAACCAGTTTCAGATATGCACTTGCGAAATCTTTCCTGAGTTGTTTTTTTGCAAATTTGTTTCATTCCTTTACCTCTTAATAACTAGTCAAATTTTTTCGGGAAAATGACAGATTACCAGGCCCCGACCGATCGAATAAGACAAGACAGACCAAGCCAAACAGCCTATGCTCGGCCTGAGAGAGCTGCGCAACAAGGAATGACTCGGGGACGGGGTCAAGTCTACCATGAGGAAGCGCCTGCAGGGTCCTCATCTGTCCCGAGGAATCTCCTGTATCGGACGTCATCATCTCGTGCCCATGAGCAGGTTCAGGTTACTCATGAGGAGGAGGTACCAGAGCATGTTGAGGTACTTGAGGAAGGGGTTCACCCAGAGCATGTTGAGGTTGCTCAGGAGGAAGTTCATGATACACAGGCTTCCCAATTGGATGCAGCAATGGAGGAAGCGAACCTCAGCTACCCTGGAGCGCCTTGTGACACATCTCTCTTGATATACTATCATGAGCATGTCGCTCGACATATTTGGGATGGGGAGGTTCTTTTTTTGCACTTTTCATTTAAACGGTTTACTCACAAATATGGGTTTAACAACTAACATTAAGGTTTTTTTTTTGTTGCATGAACGGTTGCCCGTTAAGTCCGTGAACCACGCACGGAAAATCTTTGATCAATTTAAACCGCAGGCAGAGTGGTTTAACAATGTTGTTGATGGACCTGGACTTGGTGGCTTATGTTGTACTGGTTATGTTACTATCAGCCAGACATGCAGGGTGCGTTTGTAGAAAAATGGCATAAGGAGACGTCTTCTTTCCACTTTCCTGTTGGCGAGTTAACAAATCACCCTTCAAGACGTGGCTTGTCTACTCCACCTACGTATCAGAGGGAGGTTACTCAACTATTCTCGGATACAACGAGTTGAGGCGGTTGAGTGGATGGAAGATTATCTGGGTATGGATCCATTTGCGGCAGCAAATGAGTGGAACTGGGGGGCCGCAATTTTCATATACCTATACCAGAAGTTGAATGAAGCATGCAACAAGAGGACCAGGTAGTTGTCTGGCTCTTGCACACTCCTCACAATACTTTTCATTTCAATCGTATTACATTCAGTTTGTTATTTATTTAGTTGTACTTACATATTTTGGTATTTATGTTTCAGAGCTGGATCATCTCTTACTTTCATCGCATTCATGGCTATGATCCTGATTCGTTATATACTAACGACATGCCTATGGCTGCAAGATACGTCCTCCACAGGGAGAATCATAAAGTGGCACCATATCGGATGTACCTGGATCGTACTATTCACGATGACATAAATTGGACGCTAGTTCGGGATTACGGGCATGTTGTCTCCTTCAACCGCATCTCATTATATTACGGATGGTTATCATGTGGGACAAACACCATGGTCAGGTATCTGTCGGAACAGTGCCTGAGACAGTTTGGACGTTTGCATATGATACCGAGATCTCCATTTGAGGCTGCTTTTGATACCATTACCCACCGACAGGAGTGTACATGGGTTAGGTTGGATTGGATTTGGCCTAACCCGTTACTCAACTCGTTCAAACTTCAATGGGTTGGGTTCGCCGTCTAACCCGCAATTTCATTATCAAAACCAACCCGAACTGACCCGTTCATTTATGGGTTGGGTTCATGAGTTGTGTTTCAAATTAAAAAATAATAATTTTTTCAACTTAAAAATATTGTAACACAATTCAATACATTTATACTCATTTCTAACACACAAAATGGATGAAGCACATCATATAATGTATAATAATATTCATCAACGTGACATAAAAATAGATAATAGTATAAAATTTCACAAGACACATTATTTTTATAAACTACGTAAGTTGGAAATGATACCAAAAAAAAAAAGAAACAACGTTTATTCTTTGAATTACGTAAACTCATTGATTTAGTAGTATTATTGGTGGAGAATAAAGCATTTTGGGAAAAATTATGATTAATACTGAGATAATAATTTTATTTTATTTTAAAATAATAGTAAAAAATAAAAAATTACTAATGTAACATCAATGGGTTGGGTCAACGCGTGTGCGGGTTGCAAAACTCAAACCAGATACCCGAACCAAAACTACATGCGTTGTTGCAGTTTGGGTTGGGTATATCCGTAAATGAACGGGTTCGGGTAATTTATGGGTTGGTTCGGTTTGGGTCAGCGGGTTCGTGGGTCGACCTGCACCCATGAACACCCATATACGTCGGACTCTCACTGACATATTTCAGGATTGGGAGCATCATTTGGTGCCAGAGGAGTATCAGGGGATGAGGGCATCCCAGAACTGGCACTATGTAGAGGGATATGTGACATGGTTTTTTAAAATGTCACATCCTACCATGACACCGGATGCTCTTGGGCGTCCACCTAGGCCATCTCATGAGGAACTCTTGGAGAATCAGCAGGTCGAGGATGACCATGCCACTGATGTCTTGCCGATATGTCAGCGGATACACTTGATTGGGCTAGAGGCATTGGACAGAAGGATCATTCAGGGGGACGGTGCAGAGGCGGTGTCGTAGTTGAGAGGATGGTCAGGGAGAAGTTCAGTACCGTGGGCTATAGGATGTAGAGGAGGTCACAAGGGGTTAGAATTATGCATACTTAGTAGCATTAGCCTATGTTTTATGTTTTATGTTTTATATTTTATACTTTGTGCTGTAATATTTATACATTTCGCACTTTCAGAACAACCCTTGTACTGTATTATGGTATTTTAGAATATTTTATGTAATTGTTATTTTCAATTCATTTTATCGGATAAATGGTATCAAGTTTAGTTAGTCTGTTTCTCCAATTATATCAATGTAATGATGAAGTTTTTTACAAAAATGACAGATTTAGAGCAAAATTCGCATGTGCATATCCGAAATATTTGTTTTAGGTGGTTTCGGATATGCATATGCGAAAATACCTATGATATTTTAATTTCAACATTTAAATAATAAAACATTTGGGGAAAAGGGTCAGTTCGGATGTGCATATTCGAAACATCTTGAAAATTTGAAAAAAGTGTGTTCGGATATGCACATGCAAAGGGTATTTTGAGGTTTTCATAAGTATTTTTCACCCTATATGAGTGTGTTAAGAGATTCCCTTCTTATAATGAAGATTATACATAAATATCATGCAAGCGGTCAATAAATTTTGCCGCTACTTTTTTTATGGTAAAATTAATCCTTTTAAAATTATAGTCATTGTCTTAGGTGACACAATCTTGTTATGTATAAACTTTTGCATTATTTGTAAAAGATTCACCGCTCTTGATGCTAGAAATCCAAAAGTGTCAAAGACAAATGGTATGAAAGCATGTTGATTGTCGGAACACGCTTTTTCATGCTTAACAGTGTTACTTGAAGTGACTTTGAGAGATGTATGTCCCACAGTAAAACCTACGGTCCTCAGTCCAACTAGTAGGAAATCACAGTTAAGTCTACAAAAGCATGTTTCCCTTCTATTCATCCATACACCAAAACATCTGTTGGCATATGAGTTGATCTCCCCTCCTATGGGTCAGTCAATAAATTCACAGAAGCATCTTTTTTCAGAGATACCTCTAAATGCCTAATATATCAAATAGGACATCACTAACAAAGTCATCTCGGTATTTCAATTTTAGAAACTCCTTGCATTGAATAGTGTGTTCCCTAAAGGTATCCAAGCAAGCCTTGCGGAAAATAGGACAAACCTCTTCAACGGGAAGTAAGAGAATCATAAGCGGGTATTTAAAGATGGTACGATACTCTACAAGGGACATATGTTAGCGTAGACCGTCAATAGGGATAGCAAGGAGAAAATCTTGAGCATGTGCTGCTTGCAAACAACTAAAAATTGCTTTTTGTCTCGTGGCCATTTCAAACTTTACTTCTATATCCTGAACATTTTTACTAAAAAGGGAACTCGCCAAAACATGTTGTGCTTTATAAGGGACGTTATCCTTTCTAGTAAAATTGATAAGGTCAAAATATGGAATCACGTAACTAAGACGATCCAAAGCTATGTTGAAATTAAGTTTCGTACAATATAATGCACTGCCTATCAATATATGATCATGTAACATCCAATACTGGGCCTTAGAAGCCATAAACGCGTATGTGGCAGCCTCTACTGCCGATTACAAACTCAATCCCCCGACTATAATAGGTAAAAAAAGGCACTTTCCATTGAAGGTCTCCAAAAAAGGACATCAACCAATCGCGATATCTTCAACCGCCCTTCGCAACTCATTATTAAACCAAATAGTTTTTCCCTGTATGATTAGGTTGACACGTTCTAAGGCCAAAAAAGAGCTTGGAGATACCCATGCAAGAATGAAGCAGAAGAAGCTCACTTCAAGGATCCCTTAGTTGCGACAGAAGATGCATGAGCTCAACATCCTTGGTCGCTCTCTTCATGGACAACCCTTTGATAAAGCCTTCATCTCAACTAATCACCTACAAGCAACTTCACCCTTAACATTGCCCTTCCAATGTCTAAAAGAAGCGTCTCTCCTAAGAAGTTTACTATCATCACATGAAGGTCAAAATATCCTAATTTTATGAACATTCAATACAAGACATGATCCTGGACCAGTCTCTCGAATGATGTTAAGAGCTTTAGCCACCTCTTCTGAATCTCTTATGATGGTCTCATTATCGAGGTACCAGACATGAAGAAGAAGCTTACAATTGTCACTGATATTATGAATAAGTGGGTGTAACACAAGGGGAAAATGGAGTGGCCATAACGGGTCACCTTGTTGCACTTTAGTGGCTGACATGATATGTTTATCCCCGAGGTATAACCTTGTTTCCTGATCATAGAGAAACTCAACCTATAAGGAAATAGATAGGCATCTCACCCTTAACTCTCATAAAATGGTCGATCAATCTACCAGGTTAGAAGCATTCTTGAAATCTACTATGAACGTGGTCAAAAAGCCATCTATATATTGCTTGCTCAATACCCTGTTGACATTGAGCAAAATGGTCTCAGCACCACCCATTACCCCGACCCCAAATTGAAAGTCATTGATATATGGTGTCACTTCCTTACCAACCCTTTTTCATTGTAACCTTGGACACCGACCATGTCCAAATAGAACCCACGAAAATTGGTCGTATCCCACCATCATACTTCAATAACGTTGTCAAAGGTGTTAAGGCAACAAACTCTGTCAAAATCATTGAGCATCTTGCTCCAAACCATAGGCTAACAACTAGAGTGATTGCACATAAGAGATATCTAGACAAAGCTGAACCTTCTCCATGCATTTCATCTAATAAATGTTGAGCGCGTAAACCATCTTTGTAACACCCCGATTTTCGCTATTCAATAATTTAGTGTTATTTTGATTTTTTTTATTTATTTGATGAATTTTCTTCAATGTTATATGATGATTGTGGTATCGGAGGGTATGTATCCTTAGAAGAGAGGGTAGTGCCTTTAAATTAAAAATTGCGGAATTAAATAAATATAATTAATTCTAATTATTCATTTGATTTAATTTATCAGAAAATTAGATAATTTAATATGATTGGAATAAGAATTATTATTAAGGTTTAATAATAATAATAATAATAATAATAATAATAATAATAATAATAATAATAATAATAATAATAATAATAATAATAATATGGGATAATAGACATTTACCCCCTGCCATATAGGCGAGATTCGGGTTACCCCTCTATTAATTTTCTTTTTTGGATTACCCCCTTGAAATATGAAAAGTTCTATGATTTACCCCCCCCCCCCCCCCCCCCCCCCTAGGACCCCCCCTATAATCTTGTTTTTTTGATTTATCCCCCTGGTTTTTCACTGTTTTTTACACGCTTAGGGAGGTACCCTAAAAATACAGGGGGATAATCCAAAAAAAAAATTAATAGGGGTAACTCAAATCTCACCTATATGGCAGGGGATAAATGTCTATTATCCCTAATAATAATAATAATAATAATAATAATAATAATAATAATAATAATATAATAATAATAATAGAATGGAAAATAAGAAAGAAAGAAAATAAGAAAGAAAATAGAATGGAAAATAGAGAATTTGGAGAGAACGTGAAAAGAGAAGGTTTTGTGAAAGAGGAGAAGAGGTACTAAGAGGCTAGGGCAAGGATTTCATTTAAAGAGTAGAGATTCTTCAATCTAAGGTAAGAGTTGGATTCTAACTTTATAAGATTGAGTATGATGATTTCTGTGTAAGAATTAGTGTTAGGGTTTTATTGATAACTAAGGTTTTGAAGGGGAATTATATGAAATTAATAAAATCAACGCATGTTGATAACGATTCTTGTTGTGTGTTGTATGAATATTGTATGGCTAATATTGTATGGATTCTGGATTTGTTGTTGTGTTTCGTAAAAATTTGTATTTTGACCGTAAAACGAAGAATACTATGAAATTAATATGTGTTAGTGATGATTCTTGTAGATATATGTTGTATATGTGTTGTAGAACATATATTGCATGAATTTTGATGTTGTTGTTGTGTTTCGTAAAAATGTGTATTTTGACCATAAAACGAAGAATTCTATGGAATTAATATGTGTTAGTGATGATTCTTGTTGATATATGTTGTACATGTATTGTAGAACTTATATTGCATGAATTTTGATGTTGTTGTTGTGTTTCGTAAAAATGCGTATTTTGACCGTAAAACAAAGAATTCTATGAAATTAATGAAATTGATGTATGTTAATGACGATTCTTGTTGATATATGTTGTATATGTGTTGTAGAACTTATATTGTATGAATTTTGATGTTGTTGTTGTGTTTCGTAAAAATTTATATTTTGACCGTAAAATGAAGAATTCTTTGAGATTGATGAAATTGATGTATGCTAGTGATGATTCTTGTTGATATGTGTTGTAGAACTTATATTGCATGAATTATGATGTTGTTGTTGTGTTTCGTAAAAATTCATATTTTGACCGTAAAACGAAGAATTCTATGAAATTGATGTATTTTAGTGATGATTCTTGTTGATATATGTTGTATATGTGTTGTAGAACTTATATTGCATGAATTTTGATGTTGTTGTTGTTATTGTTTGTTGTAGGCTGATGCCAATGTCGAATTGTTGTTGTTGTTTGTTGTAGGCTTATTTCAACGTCGAATTGTTGTTGCTGTTGTTGTTTGTTGTAGGCTTATGACAGTGTTGAATTGTTGTTGTTGTTATTGCTGCATTCATAATGTTGTCGCATACATAGCATAAAAGTTTGGAGCTTATGTTCTGTAAGTTGGCCTGTGTTGGCAAAGGTTTAAATTTGAAGGCTTATGCTTGTTGATGCCTCTATTAATTGACGATAATAAGTTGGGGGCTTATGCCCTATTGGTACCACATGCATTTGCATAGTCATTGATCTAGTTGCATTTTACATAATGATGAATGATGATGAGTTGTTTGGTGATGAATACTTGTATAATCGATGATGTGATGATGGATTAGATGTTATAAAATAATTGTATACTACTTGTTAATAAATGACGTGGATGTGTTGTGAAGTGGTGAATCGTGTATGACTTTATTCTCATATACTTGGTATCATACGCTTTCTTATATTGTTATGATATCTCACCCCTTCTGTTTGAATGTTACCCCTATGTTGGTAACGCGCAGGTAATATGAAGTAGCTTGAGATTGGGGTTAGCCGAGGAGATTGTCTCATAGTGAGTAGAATGAGTCGGTGTCAGCTCTGATATGTAACATTGGGGTCCATTGCGTTTTTTTGTTATGTTGGGAGTAAAACCCTTGTAAAACTCCATTTTATTGTATTTATTTGATGATGTTTGTTGAATATTGAATTATGATGATTATAACTTATGTTGAAGAGTTAAGAGTAAATATTATTGATGTTTTTCCGCTGCGAGTAAATTCAATGAAGTTTAGATATGATGAATATATAAGTATGTGTTGCGTATCTTGTTATATGAGCATATGTGATGAATGAAGGTGACATCCTAATTGTCTAATAGTTTTAATTCCTTCTATTTATTTTATAAAATTATCGTTGGGGAATTAGAGTGTTACATTAGTTGTATCAGAGCATGTCGGTCCGTCCGGCCAAGTTGTTGAGTCAGTAGTGTGGTTTAACAGTGGAATATTGTTGACGTATTATTCCTTAGTATGTGACATGTGTGTGAAACATTGTCGGTGCTTTCTTGTTCTTCTAATCACTTGTTTTCAGGAGGGAGATCGGAACAAGTGATGGAGAGGTTGTTGCCTCTCGGGGTTGTATTAGTTGCAAGGTATGAACAGATGGTTTAGTGTGGTCTGAAGTGAAGAAGTTAAAATGTTGGTGAGACCGTGTTAATTCCCGAATTCGTAGGAAGTACAGATTCAAGATTTATGTCTGGCGTTCAAGTCGAAGTTTCCTTGAAAGGGAATAATTAGGTACCTGTGTTGTTCGCATCTCTAGGAATGGGGTCTTGGTGTTTCGAAGAGGGAATTTTTGGCGATTATTGTGTCTCTTGAGTTATAAGGAGAATGAGGTTTTAGAAATGTGTTAGAACTCATGTTTTATGGTTCCAAATCATTACCATAAGTTAGGTATGAATAAATAAGTGTTTATTTCGTGAAAGATGGCTGAATTGGTTGGATCTGAGGGCTATTTGCAGGAATTTTTCTGGTTTTTAAGGAAACTTCAAAAATTCATAACTTATGACTCGGGTGTACGTTTGACGCACCGTTTGAATCTGGGAAAAGCTTATACAATGTATTTTATTGGAAAAATGGTTTCTTTTTCAGGAAATGAATTTAAATTGGTGTGTAATGAGACTTTGCGGTGTCGGTGTATGATGTCGGTGTTTGCAATTTTTGATAAACTTTGGAAATTCATAACTTTTGGATCGTAACTCTGTTTGGGTCGCCGTTCGAAGCGTTAGGAAGCTAGAACAATGTTATTTTCAATAATAATGGTTTCGGTACCTGGAATCTATTTAAATGGTATGTGGTGATGATTGCCGAGAGACTTAGATTATGGATTGAGAAGACGAGAAATTTTTTACCTTAATTAATTATTGTTGCGGTTTGTTTGAGACAAGGTCAAGTACGATATGTTGTTGATGAATGGATTGAAGGAAGGAGAGTTTGGTATTAGGAAGGAAGTTACAATATTGGAGATGCGGCTTATGTCAACTAAGGATGATTAGAGTGAAAGTAGCTTTTGAGGAAAAGAGAGGTAATGGTATTATTGAGAATATGATTGGAATGAGATACGAATGTGAAAATGTATGGATCCTCGATGTTGGGAGATTTAGGAGGAAACCAAGGATTTAGGAATGTTGTTAAAGTCTTTTCTACATGGATACAAACTTCAATTGGAGCACAATGAATTGTAATGTATTGGGTATATTATTATTTCTTGTTAGAAGGACTTTAACGTTTGCGTGATGCTAAGTGAGTATGAAGTAGACCGTGTAATATGTTTAGACGATGGTGTCTCATTGACAAGATCAATTGAGAAGGAAATTGTGGAAGGAATTGTAAACCTCAAAGGAGATTATTGGATTATGGTGCTTTAGGTGACTTGAGTACAAGTTCTAAGAGAACGCTATTATAGTTTGGTAATGATGGTTTATGATCCATTATGGTTGACGATTATCTATTGACAAATTAGAAACTGATCACCCTTAATCTCTTGTTGATAGTAGAGGGATCAAATTGGATGGGATAGATTTGTTTTGCTAGCTTGATAGTGTCTAAGGTGATTGACGTTCTATCGTGAGGATGGTCATTCATCATTTCGTGTGAACCTAATGGAGAAGTGGCTAAGAAGGAATTATGACTTATTGAATAGTTCAGAGATTGAGTTTTATGCAAGCTAACGCCGCAGGGTGAAAAATTGGGAATATCAAAGGTGAACAATGATTTCTAGAGGATATTAAAGAGAACCAAGAAGCTAGATGCGAAACTTGTAGATTTGGTAGTTGACAGAAATCAAATGAGGGCTTTGATTTTGAGGTAGATGCTTAGAGTGGCGCAGTCGAAGCATGATGTGGCATAGTAGTTGTGTGGTGTGATATCTAACTTAAAGGTGTTCGTTGTGAATTGTTGTGATATCATAATATATGTTAATATCGAATTGGTGTTGTGTGATGTTATAATGACCTTGTTGCAACTGTTGTGACGTTGTATCGGTTGGTTGTCTATTATTAGGAACAATGAGTAATACTATATATATATATATATATATATATATATTATGACGAAGTTTGATTATGTTGATTATGTTGATGTCACTATGAGGATGATGTGACGTTGTGAGTGATGTTGTTGTAATGATAATGTGATGATTTATCAATGATGTGGCATATCCGAGTATAAATGTGCTATGTTGATGATTATTATGTGGTGGAAAACACACATGACTTGTCGATGACGAATTTATATGTGTTGTTGTTGTCGCTACGTTGAAATGTTGTTAAGTGGTTGCTATGTTTGTTAACTATTATGTCGCGAAGATGTTGAATGATTAGCATGTACATTTGGTTGGATTGTTGTTGTGTTATCATTATAGGTGGGAAGTAGTATACGAGGTATTGCTAAACATAACTTTGGGGACGAAAAGTAGAATGTGATAGGGGTGTCTAGATTTGTTGACATCGAATGAATTTTCGAGGACGGAAATATTCTAAGTGGGGGAGAGTTGTAACACCCCGGTTTTTGCTATTCAATAATTTAGTGTTATTTTGATTTTTTTTATTTATTGGATGAATTTTCTTCGATGTTATATGATGATTGTGGTATCGGAGGGTATGTATCCTTATAATAGAGGGTAGTGCCTTTGAATCATAAGCTGCGGAATTAAATAAATATAATTAGTTCTAATTATTCATTTGATTTAATTTATTAAAAAATTAGATAATTTAATATGATTGGAATAAGAATTATTATTAAGGTTTAATAATAATAATAATAATAATAATAATAATAATAATAATAATAATAATAATAATAATAATAATAATAATAATAATAATAATAAGAAAGTAAATAGTTAGTTGGCCTATGTTGTGTTAGCATAAGGAATAGTGGGGTGTATTTATTAAGCTCATTAGTGAAGTTAAAAGTTAGTAAGGAGTCAAATAAAAATAAGAAAGAAAATAGAATGGAAAATAGAGAATTTGGAGAGAACGTGAAAAAAATAAGGTTTTTGTGGAAGAGGATAAGAGGCACAAAGAGGGTAGGGCAAGTATTCCATTGAAAGAGTAGAGAACCTTCAATTCAAGGTAAGGGTGGTGTTCTAACTCAATAAGATTGAGTATGATGATTTCTATGTAGGAATGAGTTTTGGGGTTTTATTGATAACTTAGGTTTTGAAGGAGAATTATATGAAATTAATAAAATCAATGCATGTTGATAACGATTCTTGTTGCTATGTGTTCTATGGATATTGTATGGATTATGGCTTTGTTGTTGTGTTTCATAAAAATTCGTATTTTGACCGTAAAACGAAGAATTCTATGAAATTAATGTGTGTTAGTGATGATTCTTGTTGATATATGTTGTATATGTGTTGTAGAACTTATATTGCATGAATTTTGATGTTGTTGTTGTGTTTCGTAAAAATGTGTATTTTGACCATAAAACGAAGAATTCTATGAAATTAATACGTGTTAGTGATGATTCTTGTTGATATATGTTGTATATGTTTTGTAGAACTTATATTGCATGAATTTTGATGTTGTTATTGTGTTTCGTAAAAATGCGTATTTTGACCGTAAAACGAAGAATTCTATGAAATTAATGAAATTGATGTATGTTAGTGATGATTCTTGTTGATATATGTAGTATATGTGTTGTAGAACTTATATTGCATGAATTTTGATGTTGTTGTTGTGTTTCGTTAAAAGTTGTATTTTGACCGTAAAACGAAGAATTCTTCAAGATTGATGAAATTGATGTATGTTAGTGATGATTCTTGTTGATATATGTTGTATATGTGTTGTAGAACCTATATTGCATGAATTTTGATGTTGTTGTTGTGTTTCGTAAAAATTCATATTTTGACCGTAAAACGAAGAATTCTATGAAATTGATGTATGTTAGTGATGATTCTTGTTGATATATGTTGTATATGTGTTGTAGAACTTATATTGCATGAATTTTGATGTTGTTGTTGTTATTGTTTGTTGTAGGCTGATTCTTGTTTGATGTCAAAGGAAAAGGTGTTGTAGTTGTTGAAACTCCCTCGGGTATCAAATGCATATCAAATGTTTTATTTGTACCTGAAATAAATCAAAGTCTTTTAAGTGTGGGACAAATGATGGAAAATAACTATTTATTGCATTTCAAAGACATGAGATGCACTATTATAGATCCTTCTGGATCTATGTTAATGACGGTTGAAATGAGAGGTAAAAGTTTTCCAGTAGAATGGAAGCAAACAGCCATGCATGCATTTCCAAGTACTGTTCGTGATTCCTCCTTGTGGCATAAAAGGTTGGGTCACTTTAGTTACTTAACCTTCAAACAAATGAGTTATCATGATTTGGTTGAAAATTTACCAGTCATTGATGATGTTGTTGACATTTGCGATGTATGTCAATTTGGAAAACAAAGTAGATTATCATTCCCTGTTGCGTCAACCTGGAGGACTTCTGAAAAGTTACAGCTCATACACACTTATGTGTGTGGTCTGATGCCATCGACATCTCTAAATGTCAACAAGTATTTTATGATATTTATTGATGATTTTACAAGGATGAGTTGGGTATTATTTTCTAAGGCAGAAGTCAGATGTGTTTGTTGCATTTCAGAGTTTCAAACTTATGGTTGAAAAAGAGGTTGATTTTCAAATTAAAAAGATTAGATCTGATAATGGTACTGAGTATACAGCAGGAGAATTTAAGAAATTTTGTGAGCAAGCTGGAATCCAACATCAATTTACTGTTTCTTACACTCCTCAACAAAATGGAGTGAGTGAAAGGAAGAACAGGACAATCATGTAGATGGCTTGATGTTTTCTTTTTGAGAAAGATACTCCTAAAACCTTTTGGGCTGAGGCTGTCAACACCTCAGTGTACTTGCTTAATTTGTTGCCTACCAAAGCCTTGAAGGGAAAAATACCCTTTGAAGCATGGTATAAAAGAAAGTCGTCTGTTCAATATTTAAAGATATTTGGATGTGTATGCTACGTCCATGTTCCAAATGTGAAAAGAGATAAATTGGAAACAAAGTCTGTGATCGGTATATTTTTGGGGTACAGTAGTAGCTCCAAAACGTATCGAATTTATAATTTGGAGACCAACAAAATTATGGTTAGTAGAGATGTAAAATTTGATGAGTTCTCTAAATGGAATTGGGAGAAAAGTCAAGCTGAAGGTTCAAGTAAGGTATTGTTTGTGGAAGATAGTTTGGAGGATCAAAATTCAGAAGATGAAGAAGAAAATTATGATATTGATGCAAACTTTCCAACCTGAGCCAGGTGCAATATAGCTACATTAGAGCCTACCCGATATGCTGAAGCTGCTAATATTGAAGGATGGAAGGCTGCCATTCAGGAGGAGATGAAGATGATAGAGAAAAAATCAAACATGAAAGCTTGTAGACAAACCAAAAAACCAAAAGATTATTGGTGTTAATTGGGTTTATAGAACCAAACTCAATCCTGATGGTTCTATAAATAAGCTTAAGGCCAGATTGGTGGTAAAAGGTTATTTTCAACAACATGGTGTTGATTTTTCATACACTTTTGCACCTGTTGCAAGACATGATACAATTAGGTTGTTGGTTGCCTTAGCAGCAAAATTGGGATGGAAAATTTATCATTTTGATGTTAAATCAACTTTTTTAAATGGATTGCTTGATGAAGACATTTATGTTGACCATCCTGAAGGTTTTATGGTTGCATGAAGTGAAAATAAAGTTTACAAGCTTCACAAAATCCTCTATGGCTTAAAACATGCACCAAGAGCATGGTATAGCAGAATTGATGGTTATATTTTGCAAAAAGGTTTTAAAAGAAGTGAAAATGAGGCTACTTTGTATGTGAAAAGGTCAAAGAATGAACTGCAACTAATAGTGTCATTGTATGTCGATGATCTGTTGGTTATAGGGAATAAATCAAATTCTCTAAGTCAATTCAAGCAAGATATGGAGAATGAATTTGTGGTGACAGATTTGGGTGAAATGAAATATTTTCTTGGAATGGAGATCTTTCAGTCAAGTGCTGGAATCTTCATTTCTCAAAAGAAATATGCTTTGGAGGTATTAAAGAAGTTTAATATGGATAAATGCAAGCCTGTTCCCACACCTCTGGTTGTGAATGAAAAATTATCAAAGGATGATGGTGATAATAGTGCAGATGCTTCTATTTATAGAAGTATAATTGGAAGTTTGTTGTATCTTTCAGCGACCATGCCTGATATAATGTTTGCTGCTAGCTTACTTTCCAGGTTCATGCATTCTCCAAGTCAAGTTCATCTTGGTGCAGCTAAGAGAGTTTTTAGGTACATAAAAGGTACAACTGATTATGGTTTGTGTTTTTGGAAAAATGAGAGTGGAGACCTCCAAGGATATGCTGATAGTGACTGGGCTGAAAGTGTAGATGATGCAAAAAGTACCTCTGGTTATGTTTTCTCATTTGGTAGTGTTGTGTTCTCATGGAATTCAAAGAAACAAGAAGTTGTCGCCCAATCGTCAGCTGAATCGGAGTATATTTCTGCTGTTGCAGCAGCAAATCAAACTATTTGGCTAAGGAAGATTTTAACAGATGTGGAACAATTTCAAAACAAAGCTACTGTCATGTGGGTGGATAACAAATTTGCTATAGCCATAGCTAAGAATCCAGTCCAGCATGGAAGAACCAAACACATCAAGGTTAAATATCATGCTATTAGAGAAGTTGAAAAGTCAAAAAAAAAATCAGTTTGGAGCATTGCAATTCAGAAAATCAAATTGCAGATGTAATGACCAAAGCTCTTTCCAAGAGAAAGTTTGAAGAAATGAGATCAATGCTTGGAGTATTCAAGAAAAATTTCAAGGAGTGATAGAAATTGATATTTTTTCTAACATAATAATTATTTTACTTGTTGCTATCACTTTCTGCTTGTTGCTACTTTGCTTTGCTTGTTGTCCTTATTATAATAATTAGATTCTTGCTTGTCAATAGTTGCATCGGATTTTATCTCCACACCAAGAAGCAAGCTTATTGCTTGGCTCTATATATTTTGTAGTAGTTTTCAACCTTATGTAATAAAACACATAACCTAATCCTCCCACAAAAACTTTATTATTTTGTCCTTTCTATTCTGCTCTTCTACACCACTTAATCATAACATCTATTTTTCTTACAAGAATAGTGGTGAAAACCTCTATTGTTCACTGATCTATTCTTATCGTTCAGCAAATGTGGATTGGTGAATCGGATATCCTCCATGTTGATTCCTTGTTTGAATATACTGATTCCAATTCTATCGATGAAAAGTTTGTTTCGAAGGCCAGATAGCGTACTGACAAAGCACGTGCATGAGATGACTGACGTGGAGGATTGATTGGCTGAGATTGGTTATGCCCTAACTGAAAGTTTGTTATGCACAGTTAGTTAGTTACACTTGTATATAAACCATGTAACGACTTTGTAACAAACTAATGAATGCAATATTGATTTTCTCTTTCGTTCTTCTTTGTTTCTTCTCTGCATTCACAGAGCTTCATTCTTCTCCATCAATGGAGTTTCTTGGCATTCATTCATCATTCACATTTACTTAGATGGTATCAGAGCAGGTTCTTCCTGCTCTGCTTTCGTTGCGCATATCTCATTCTTGAAAGGTGTTTTGTTCGTTCGTTGTATTTCCTTTTTCTTTGCTATTCTTTCTTCGTTCGTTCGTTGTTGCGTTATCGCAATTGTTAAATGACGAGAAACAATAACAACAAAAATCAGGATCAGCTTGATCCTTACTACATTCATCCATCGGAGAATCCATCGACGGTATGTGTATCACCGGCGTTGAGTGGTGATATGCTTGGTCGATGAAGATGAGGCGTGCACTTGCTATGAAGAAGAAGTTCAGATTTGTAGATGGATCAATAGAGATACCTAATGAAGACGATCTGAATTATGTTGCGTGGCAAAGATGCAACAATCTTGTTCATACGTGGATCATCAAACTCTTCATCTAATGAACATAGGAGGTCTACTCGTGTCTCTAAACCTCCTTCTCACTTAAAGGACTATGTTTGTAATTCTATTACTTCCTCCACTAGTCAATATCCTATTTCCAAATATCTATCTTATTCTCAACTATCTCCTTCTCATCAAGCTTATGTCATGGCTTTGTCTTCTGACACTGAACCTTCCAATTACAAGGTTGCTAGCAAGGATCCTCGATGGGTTCAGGCCATGCAACTTGAGTTGGATGCTTTAAAACGAAATCACACATGGGACCTGGTTGATTTACCACCTAATGCCTCTCCCATTGGAAGCAAATGGGTATAGAAAATCAAACGCCATGCTGATGGTTCTGTTGAACGTTTCAAAGCAAGACTTGTGGCTCAAGGTTTCACACAAACAGAAGGGCTCGATTACTTTGAGACGTTTTTGTTAGACGCTGGCCTTAGGATCTAGAGGGGGGGTGAATAGATCGTTCACAGTTTTACGGATTTAAACGACTTTTCAGCGGAAGTAATTCTGAATCGACTCGCGTCTATTCCGAACCACTATCGAAACGATTATATATGTGTTTAAAAAACCAGTCAAAGACTTGAAGTAAATGATAAGAGTATATGTTGCAGAATCAAGACGTTTCTCTTATGAAAATCAGATTAACTTTTTGTATGATGGACAATGTTTGCAATGCAGTAAGAGTGATAGAAACAAATATACAAACACTTGGTGATAATGATCAAATTGAAGGTAATTCAATGTGTGATGGATTGTGATGTTTATGAACGAACTTAATTCACAATCTTAACACTCGAATCGTTGATCAATTTGCTATTATAACCAAATATGAACAGAATGTAAATGAAAAGGTAAAAGCGACAAGAACACGATATTTGTTTAGGCAGTTCGTCGATCGTCCTCGCTACGACTACGTCTGCCCCCAATTCCAAATTGAAATTGGGTAATCTTTCATTAATGTTGAAAGTAGTATATACAAAGAAGATAACAAAGCGATAAACGATAAACCAATTATGTCGATCCTTTGAATCTTCTTCCCCCTTAATCTTGAGCAAGATCAAGGTTATCCAAGAGCTTCACTTTGATTCCCTTCTGCAGTGTCTTGATTCCTTGAACTCCCCGTTCCTCAATCGTTACACTCAGCCGAATCCTCAATGAACGCCTCTTGATAAAAACCCCCAAGAACCACCCGTCGTGGAGGACAAAACCCGCAGATTTTATTCACCAACAAACCCCACAAACCTTCACCCACTAGGAATCTTCAATTCCGTTCCATGGACGTTATCGAACTCATCACTAACCCGCAACGCAAGAATGATTATGTGTAATTGTGTTGGAGATGATGAAGAACGAAGATGAGAAGCGTTTGTGTATCTTTCAGTCGTTGATGTTGCTTGAATAATTACCCTTGGACAATATATAAGATAGCTTAACAGTTGGAGATGAGAGAAACAGAATTTTTGCCATTCTTGATCAGTTAGGTCGACCTCTTGTAGTGCTTAGGTCGACCTAACAGAGCTTGCAGAATTTTGCTCCCAGTTAGGTCGACCTGTTGAAGGAGTAGGTCGACCAGAATCCTCTTCTGATGCGTTCTGGGGACATTTTCACAGATTAGGTCGACCTAGTTGTTGTGTAGGTCGACCTAACAGGCTGGTTTGTAAAATTCATCAATTTAGGTCGACCTAAATGATGTGTGAGTCGACCTAGCAGGAGTATATGAATTTTTCTCCATTTTAGGTCGACCTGGGTTGATGGTAGGTCGACCTAACTGCTGCTTTTCTGCATTCTTCTTGTTTTGCTTGTGTTGAGTCAACCTTTAAACATATAAACATAATGGGTTTGACCTATGAGTCATCAATGCTTGCTTTTCTTTAAGTTTTCTGCTTCCGTCTTGTTGTTTGAATGCTTATTTGAGTTTGCCATGAATCAAAAACATCTTTGAGTGTAATCTTGTATTCACATACTCCCCCTTTTTGATGATGGCAAACCATTCGTCTAAGCTTTGGTAGTAAGTAATAAAGACTCAACAGAGCTCCCCCGTACATCCAGCATCTATCTCTCAACAAGGCAATCTCTCAACAAAGCTCCCCCGTACATCCAGCATCTATCTCCCCCTTTGTCAACATCAAAAAGAGAAAACAAGAGAATAGGAGAGTAACAAGAGAACCATAGATAACAATGCTAGCATGTACAGTATAGTAGATAAAAGGTAGTTAATGATAGCATGAGACACATATGTGAGCAGGAGCAGTTTTTATGCATGAAGTCACTATAAGCATGTTAATTGATAGCATATTATAGTATCAATAATATTTTTGGAAGTGAACAACAATTACGTTACCGCTTTTTCAATATGACGCCTGGCTTGATGATGAACTACCTTTACGCTAAGAAAAATGTTAGCAAGAAAAATATATATATACATAAAGTAAAGAAATAATATTAAGAGAAAACAAACGTAATTAGCCCAAATTAGAGATATCGAGTATCCCTAATTCCCTACGAATGTTGAAGTATTGCTCCGTTGCTAGAGGTTTGGTGAAGATGTCAGCTAGTTGCTTCTTGCTTTCTACATGTTCAAAAGTAACGTCTCCTTTCTCTACATGATCTCGTAGAAAGTGATGCCTTATTTCAATATGTTTGGTACGTGAGTGTAAGACAGGATTTTTACTCAAGTTTATGGCGCTTGTGTTGTCGCACATGATAGGTATGCGATCAAGCTTAATACCAAAGTCAAGAAGTTGTTGCTTGAGCCATAATATTTGTGCACAGCAGCTTCCAGCAGCTACATATTCTGCCTCAGCAGTGGATAATGCAACCGATACTTGTTTCTTACTATGCCAACTTATCAATGAGTTTGAGAATAGATGACACGTTCCACTAGTGCTTTTTCTATCGGATTTGCAGCCAGCAAAATCTGAATCGGAGAATCCTACCAAATGACACTCATTTCCTTTTGGATACCATAGGCCATATGTAGTAGTTCCACGTAAGTATCGCAGAATTCTTTTGACAGCTTTCAAGTGAGATTCTTTTGGACAAGATTGATATCTTGCACACATACACACACTAAACATAATGTCTGGTCTTGAGGCAGTAAGATACAATAGTGAACCTATCATACCTCGGTATAATTTCACGTCAACCTCTTTACCTTTCTCATCTTTGTCTAGATTTGTATTTGTTGCCATAGGTGTGTCAATTTCCTTTGCTTCACTCATTCCAAATCTTTTGAGCAGCTCCGTACAATATTTAGTTTGATTCACAAACGTTCCATGACTGAGTTGCTTGATTTGTAGGCCAAGGAAGAAATTTAGCTCACCCATGAGACTCATCTCAAATTCACTCTGCATAAGCTTAGAAAAGTCTTTGACAAGTTTTGCATTAGTCGACCCAAATATAATATCATCTACATAAATTTGGACTAAGAGAATATCCTCATCTTTTCTTTTAATAAAGAGAGTAGTGTCAACTTTACCTCTAGAGTACCCTTGACTAAGGAGAAATTTGCTCAAACGTTCGTACCAAGCCCGAGGGGCTTGTTTAAGACCGTATATGTAGCGGTAAAAATGTGACTCGAGCGTAATCGCGCGCTCGAAGTACAACAGAGTCGCCACCGAACTTTATTTGTTCCAAGAAGGAAATGGAAAATATCGATAAAACCCACGAGATAAAGAAAAATGGATAAGATGGTCATCGCAACCAAATTAGGGTTCGGGAGTCGGTTAAGCAAGGGGAAGGTATTAGCACCCCTCACCTCCATCGTACTCGATGGGACCCATTTAGTTAGTTTCGTGTTTGAGTGTTAGCGTAATGTTTGTGTTCTTTAGCTTATTAATCGAGAAAATATGAAAGAAAAGTTTTTTAGGGTTTTTATTATTATGAAGAAAAGGAAAAGATTTTTTATTATTATGAAGAAAAAGAAATGATTTTTTTATTATTATGCTCGCCAAGACGTTTGTATCTTGTGCCTACGTATTCCCTAGTGCAATGGGAAAGTCAGAGCAATCGTAGTTCGGGCTAAGAACCACGAAATGTTTGTTGGTTGATTTTAGCGAGAGGTACTCGATCGCTTTCAAATGGAAATACTACGCGCACAAGGATATGATATCACTACAAGAATGGATGACTAAATCAAGATAAGACATGATTTTGGCCATCATCGCATTCGAGTGGAAGATGTTCGATCTTCACATGTGGAAGTATGTTCGTATTGAAATTGGATAAGTGTCTCGTTTATGAAAAGAGTTTTAAAAGCCATAAGGCAAAAAGGGTTGAATGAAATTGAAATTGTGTTTTAAATGGACATTTAGCAAAGGATTGAGCATAGGTGTTCACCTAGCGCGTCTTTACCCAAGGTATTGAACAGGAGCGAGCCCCATTGTCACTTGTTGTCCTTGTTAATTAATTTGTTTCAAAAGATCAAGGTATTCAAGAGGTGTGCACTTCTTGTCACAAGATCTTTCGGTTTGATTAATGTATTTTAATTCAAAAGATCAAGGTATTCAAGAGGTGTGCACTTCTTGTCACAAGATCTTTCGGTTTGATTAATGTATTTTAATTCAAAAGATCAAGGTATTCAAGAGGTGTTCACCCCTTGTCACAGGATCTTTCGGTTTGATTAATGTGTTTTGATTCGAAAGATCAAGGTATTCAAGAGGTGTTCACCCCTTGTCACTCAATCTCTTGGTTTGATTGATGTATTTTGATTCAAAGGATCAAGGTATTCAAGAGGTGTGCACTTCTTGTCACAGGATCACTTTGATTAATTAAAGAGTTTTGGTCCAAGAAAATCAAGGTATTCAAGAGGTGTGCACTTCTTGTCACTTGATTTCTCGATTTAATTAATGAAAGGATTTTATTGTTTGATTCAAAGGATCGAAGGTATTCAAGAGGTGTTCACCCCTTGTCACTTAATCACTTTGATTTAATTAATATATTTTAGTTTCAAAAGATCAGGGTATTCAAGAGGTGTTCACCCCTTGTCACAAGATCTTTCGATTTTATTAATACGTTTTGATTCAAAAGATCAAGGTATTCAAGAGGTGTGCACTTCTTGTCACTCGATCTTTCGGTTTGGTTTAAAGAAAGTTTAAAAGAAGGAACTCGACGTTGGATCGAGAAATTATTTGACGACTTGGCGTTGGACCAAGATTTATTTATTTGTGAAATATTAAAATAAAATATTTTTTGGTATTTTTTTAATAATAAAAGAGAAATAAAAGTCTAATTAAAACACATTTTTTTGTATTTTTCAATATATATAAAAAAGTAAAAAAAAACAATTAGTAACATATAAAAGAAAATGGGTTTAAAGAAAAGTTAAATGGGGTGTTAATAAGGAAATTTGCTGGCCCAAAAAGTCAGGCTCAAATCACTTTAAAACCAAACCAGAGGGGGTGTAAGGATCAAAATAGGTGTATAAAAAGGAATTCGGTGGGCCTTGAAGATTCAGGCCCGAGTCACTAACTTTAAACAAAAAAAAACCTAATCAAAGTCCGCCTCCCTCGATTTCATTCTCTCGGTTCACGCTCTGCTTCTCTTTCTCACTCTGTTTCTCACATCTCTCGCGATCTGTTTTTATGGCTCTCACGATAAACAAACAACAACAGGAACAAAATCGATGGCCTCTCGTTCGCTCTGCTCGCGGTTCTCTCTCGATTCTAACGAGTCTCTCATCTCTCGACTCGATCTCGCTCGGTTTCGCATCAAGAATAAACACAATAACCATCAAGTAATAATGAGTTCAAGCAACAAACCCTTGACCCTTGCAACCCAATACCCCCAATAATTTCAATCAGATCAATTATAGATTACAACAAAATAAAGCATTATTCAGAAATTTGAATCAAGATAGAGGATAACCTAAACAAGTATGAGTCAAAAGCGATGGAGATTCGTCAAGCTTGAGCTTCAACAGCGGTTTTCGAGTAAGTTTCCGAGTCTCTTACTCCTTGCTTCCATCTTCATCTGTCATGGCGATTGTGATGTTGCTGTTGTTCTGTGAACGTGTACGAAAGTATTGTGGTTTATCGAAATGAAGTTCTGTTGTTATTTTGCAAGTTTGTATTGCCAGTTTTGCAGGTGTGAATATGAATGAGGAGTTTATGAAGATGATTTTGTGTGGTGGTGTTGATTTGTTGCAGGTTACGAGGCTGGTTGTATATGTGTGGTTATGGAATATCGGATATGAGAGTTTGCTGGCTCTGAATCGGTTTAGAGTGGGGTTTGGAGTTTGAGGGATGGTTGTGAGCTTTTGGTTTATTTCTGTTTGGAGGGTATTGGTGAGTTGAAGAGTGAAAGGTTGGTTTCAAAGGGTGATGGTGTTTCACAGGTCTGAGAAGAGTTTTTGTGGCTCTCTTGTTCTGTCTTTTTTTCTCTTTTTTTCTGGGCCGAAAAATCCTCCCTCAGCAGTGTGTTTTGGTTCCCTCTTTATAGATGGAAATCAATAGGTTTTAGGGGGAAATATGGGAGAGGTTTTTGAACAATTTTGTATACTGGTTTATGATCTTTTTGTCATGCAGGTTTTTGTGTTGCCAAATTAGTGTAATTCTTGGAGTATTATGCAGGGTTTTGGAGCAGAGATGTGGACTGGTGCAGCAGCAAAATGCAGGGGCAGGCTGGGCATTTGGACTGTTGTATTTGGCATGGAATAGTAGCAGAAACGTGGGACAAAATTCTTTTTTTTTTGTTATAATTGTATCATTTTTTTTTGTTTAATGTAATGGGCTTAAAATCAAACATGTAATTGGGCTTTGTACATAAAAAACTCTAACTTTATTCAATTTGTATGATTAAAACTAAAATAAAAATAACTATAAATTCTAATAAATGAACAAAATAAAAATTAAATAAATTTAAACTAGAAATTAAAACACCATTTTTTATATTTAAAATATAATAATAATAATAATAAAAACAAACAATTATTTAATGTCTAAGAATAAAATGAAACTTGGATAAATAAGCAACTATGTGGATGCAAAGCTATTTTTTAAATAAAAGGTCAAATTTTGTTAAATATGCGAAGATGTAACACTTGAACGACAAAAATGCATGCGAAGTATGAATGTGACAAACTATATGTAAAAAGACTAGGTCAAAAATTGGGGTGCGACAGTATAGAGCACGTTTCAGCTTATAGACATGAGTTGGATACATGTAATTCTCAAAGCCGGGTGGCTGAGCAACATAGACTTCTTCATTTATATAGCCATTTAGAAAGGCACTCTTAACATCCATTTGGAATAGTTTGAAGTCTTTAGAACAAGCATAAGCAAGTAAGAGGCTAATAGCTTCGAGACGTGCTACAGGAGCGTATGTCTCTTCATAGTCAATACCTTCCTCTTGATTATAACCTTGGGCAACTAATCTAGCTTTGTTTCTAGTAATAACACCGTTTTCATCAAGTTTGTTACGAAAAACCCATCTAGTGCCTATTACTTGATGATCTCCCGGATGAGGGACTAAGTCCCAAACATCATTCCGTTTAAATTGGTTTAATTCTTCTTGCATGGCCATTAGCCAATGCTCATCAAGTAATGCATCCTTAGCGTTTTTCGGCTCAACTTGTGAAACAAAGGCAAAATGATGACAGAAGTTACTTATCTTTGAGCGTGTTGTAACGCCCCTTGAGATGTCTCCTATTATATTGTCTATTGGATGGTCTTTCACATTTGTCCAGGCCTTGGGAAGTTCTTCATTGTTTGAGATGCTTTCTTTTTCATTTTCATTGTGAGACTCATCTTTCTCTCTCTCAGCATCTTTCTTTACAATACTTTCATTCTCATCTTCCTTATCCTTGACAATGTCTTCAGTGGATGGACCTGCACCATTAAATGAAAGACCTTTCTCGACATATTTTGCATAAGATTCATCAAAAGAAACGTGTACTGACTCTTCTACTATAAGTAATCTCTTATTATATATCCGATATGCTTTGCTGGATTGTGAGTAACCTAGGAATATGCCCTCATCAGCTTTAGCATCGAATTTGCCAAGATTATCCTTACCATTGTTCAAAACAAAACACTTGCAACCGAATACATGGAGATGAGATACATTTGGTTTTCTACCTTTTAGTAATTCATAGGGAGTTTTGTTCAGTATAGGACGTATTATTATCCTATTCAAAACATAACATGCTGTACTAATCGCGTCAGCCCAGAAATACTTTGGTAAATTACTCTCATTTAGCATTGTTCTTGCCAGCTCCTCTAGAACCCGATTTTTACGTTCAACTACTCCGTTTTGTTGAGGTGTTCTAGGAGCTGAAAAGTTATGCTCAATTCCATGTTTATCACAGTATTTTTCAAAAAGAATGTTTTCAAACTCTCCACCGTGATCACTTCGAATTGCAACTATTTTGTTGTTCATTTTGTTTTGACATAATCTTGCAAATTGTGTGAAAGCTGGAAAAGTTTGATCCTTACTAGGTAGAAAGATTGTCCAACAAAATCTCGAGTAATCATCGACAATGACAAAACCATAGGTGTTTCCACCTATGCTTTTAGTCCTTGAAGGGCCAAAGAGATCCATGTGAAGTAGTTCAAGAGGGCGTGATGTTGAAACCACGTTCTTTGATTTAAAAGAGATTTTTGTTTGCTTTCCCTTTTGACAAGCATCACATAGATGATCTTTTGAAAACTTCATTTTGGGTAAGCCGATTACTAAATCTTTTGAGACAACTTTATTTAGTAAGTCAAAATTTATGTGGGCGAGACGTCTATGCCAAAGCCATGAGTCATCGCCTAGAGCAACTAGACACTTGGTACTAGACTTAGATACCTCATCCAAGTTTAGCATGTAGATGTTGTTTACTCTTAAGCCCTTAAACATAATGTCTCTTTTCTTAGTATGTTCTATTGTGCATCCAGAATTTGTAAACATTACTTTAAAATCTTTGTCGCACAATTGACTTATACTTAAAAGATTATGTTTAAGACCTTCTACTAGCAGCACATCAGTTATAGTAGTGGTAGAAGGGTTACCTACACTTCCTTTACCAAGTATGGCTCCCCGATTGTTATCTCCGTAGGTGACATACCCCTTTTTCTTTGCTTGAAACTCAACGAAAAGAGATAGGTCTCCAGTCATGTGTCTTGAACATCCACTATCAAGGAACCACAACCTTTCGGCAATGTCAAGACACTTTTCCTGCAAGATTAATTTAAGGAGGGAGGTCCCCAATTTTCATTGGGTCCTTGGTAGTGAGTACACATTTTGTTGCACTTAGGCAACCATTGAAATACTCCTTTAGGAACTAAAATTCTCCTAAATTTGCATTTTTCAATGGTATGTCCCTTTTTGCAACAATAATGACAGGTAATATGATGAGAATATGGAGTTTTGCTAGTTGATACTTTTGGTACAAAAGTGTATTTACTATATAAAGGAGTATACGATCTTTTGAACTTGTTTGGATCAACCGCAAAAGTCACTTTTGGTTGTAGAGCCTTGTCTAACTTGGCTTTTAGATCTCTTACTTCTTTTTGCCAAATGTGACATGTCTCACAACCAAACCATGATGTAGGATCTCTTTCAACTTTATCCTTTTGAATGTCTAGCATAGATTGTTTTAAAGCTTCCATATCCTTTTCGGTTTTCTCAACTTTTGATTCAAGATATGAAAATATTTTCTTATTTGAGGCCAAAAGTTTGAAAGCTTTAATTGCATCTCTATGTAATTCTTCAAAAGCAAGTTTTAGTTGAGAATGAGATACCTTATCTACGAGTTCAGGTTTAAGATGACTTACAGCTTTCTTTTTCTTGTTTTGATGAGCCATGAAACATAGGTTTGCTGATTCTTCTTCATCGCTTGATGAGCTTTCACTAGATGAATCACTTTCCCATGCTATGTAAGCTCTTTTAGATTTGTTATGACCTTTGCTTTGGTTCTTCTCCTTTTCTTTCTTAAGGTATGGACAATCCGGTTTGTAGTGACCGGCTTTCCCACAATTGAAGCAAAGACCTTTGATCTTTCCTTTGTTGTCGTCATCTTGTTTGAACATGTTTGATTGCTTTCTATAGTTGATCAAGCCTTTGTCGGAATGTTTTGCTCCATTTTTCTTTAGATATTTGTTGTATCTTCGCACAAACAGTCCCATTTCCTCATCATCGGAGTCTTCGTCATCACTTGTGTCACTATCCTTTGGCTCTCGTTTTGAGGTCTTGGAGCTCGAAGCTTTTAGAGCTATTGACTTCTTCTCTACCTCTTTCTCCATGTTCTTTTCTTTCTTTGTCCTCTTCTCATGCATGTCAAGGCATTTAAGATGCTGTTCATGTTCCTCTAGTTTACCAAAAAGAGTGGTAATGTCTAAAGTGTTGAGATCATTTGCTTCCTTAATTGCTGTAACTTTGGGTTGCCATTCCCTGTTCAAACATCTTAAGATTTTGTTAGTAGCAACTGCATTGGAAACAGGTCTATCAAGAGAATTTAATCGATTTTTCAGATGAACGAATCTCTTCTGCATGTTTTCGATGGATTCACCATCTTCCATGTGGAAGAGTTCGAACTCTTGAGTTAACGTATTGATCCTAGCTAGTTTGACATCATCCGTTCCCTCGTGGGCAACTTGCAATGTGTCCCACATAGCTTTAGCTGATCTACAATGGGAAACGCGATAGTATTCATCAACTCCTAGAGCTGAGATTAGAATGTTTCTCGCTTTCCAATCGTATGCATATCTCTTTTCATCTTCAGCATTCCAAGTATCTTCTGGTTTTGGAACAACTGCACCAGCTGCATTTGTCATGGTGATCTGAAATGGACCATTGACAATAGCTGTCCAGATGTTCCTATCAATTGCATTGATATGGACACACATACAATCCTTCCAATAGCCGTAGTTTTCGCCGTTGAAAACTGGAGCTCTATTATGAGCCCCTTTAGGTCCGGAAGCCATCTTTCCAATAAGTGTTTCACGTAGCACGGAATAAACCAGAGCTCTTGATGCCACTTGTTAGACGCTGGCCTTAGGATCTAGAGGGGGGTGAATAGATCGTTCACAGTTTTACGGATTTAAACGACTTTTCAGCGGAAGTAATTCTGAATCGACTCGCGTCTATTCCGAACCACTATCGAAACGATTATATATGTGTTTAAAAAACCAGTCAAAGACTTGAAGTAAATGATAAGAGTATATGTTGCAGAATCAAGACGTTTCTCTTATGAAAATCAGATTAACTTTTTGTATGATGGACAATGTTTGCAATGCAGTAAGAGTGATAGAAACAAATATACAAACACTTGGTGATAATGATCAAATTGAAGGTAATTCAATGTGTGATGGATTGTGATGTTTATGAACGAACTTAATTCACAATCTTAACACTCGAATCGTTGATCAATTTGCTATTATAACCAAATATGAACAGAATGTAAATGAAAAGGTAAAAGCGACAAGAACACGATATTTGTTTAGGCAGTTCGTCGATCGTCCTCGCTACGACTACGTCTGCCCCCAATTCCAAATTGAAATTGGGTAATCTTTCATTAATGTTGAAAGTAGTATATACAAAGAAGATAACAAAGCGATAAACGATAAACCAATTATGTCGATCCTTTGAATCTTCTTCCCCCTTAATCTTGAGCAAGATCAAGGTTATCCAAGAGCTTCACTTTGATTCCCTTCTGCAGTGTCTTGATTCCTTGAACTCCCCGTTCCTCAATCGTTACACTCAGCCGAATCCTCAATGAACGCCTCTTGATAAAAACCCCCAAGAACCACCCGTCGTGGAGGACAAAACCCGCAGATTTTATTCACCAACAAACCCCACAAACCTTCACCCACTAGGAATCTTCAATTCCGTTCCATGGACGTTATCGAACTCATCACTAACCCGCAACGCAAGAATGATTATGTGTAATTGTGTTGGAGATGATGAAGAACGAAGATGAGAAGCGTTTGTGTATCTTTCAGTCGTTGATGTTGCTTGAATAATTACCCTTGGACAATATATAAGATAGCTTAACAGTTGGAGATGAGAGAAACAGAATTTTTGCCATTCTTGATCAGTTAGGTCGACCTCTTGTAGTGCTTAGGTCGACCTAACAGAGCTTGCAGAATTTTGCTCCCAGTTAGGTCGACCTGTTGAAGGAGTAGGTCGACCAGAATCCTCTTCTGATGCGTTCTGGGGACATTTTCACAGATTAGGTCGACCTAGTTGTTGTGTAGGTCGACCTAACAGGCTGGTTTGTAAAATTCATCAATTTAGGTCGACCTAAATGATGTGTGAGTCGACCTAGCAGGAGTATATGAATTTTTCTCCATTTTAGGTCGACCTGGGTTGATGGTAGGTCGACCTAACTGCTGCTTTTCTGCATTCTTCTTGTTTTGCTTGTGTTGAGTCAACCTTTAAACATATAAACATAATGGGTTTGACCTATGAGTCATCAATGCTTGCTTTTCTTTAAGTTTTCTGCTTCCGTCTTGTTGTTTGAATGCTTATTTGAGTTTGCCATGAATCAAAAACATCTTTGAGTGTAATCTTGTATTCACAGTTTTCACCTGTGGCTAAACTGTCTATTATTCGTGTGCTATTGGCTCTTGCAGCTATTCATGGCTGGCATCTTCATCAGCTAGACGTGAATAATGCATTTTTGCATGGGGATTTACATGAAGCTGTCTACATGAAACTTCCACAGGGTGTACTCTCTTCAAAAGTTGGCCAAGTATGTAAGTTGAACAAATCACTGTATGGTTTAAAACAAGCAAGTAGGCAATGGTTTGAAAAATTAACCACTTTTCTTCAAGCTCAAGGTTTCCTCCATGCACATGCTGATCATACACTCTTTACTAAGACTGATTCTTCTTCATTCACAGCCATCCTTGTGTATGTTGATGACATCATCTTAGCAGGGACATCTATTTTTATGATCAACACCTTGAAGAAATCACTGGATGATACCTTTCACATCAAAGACCTGGGCCAGTTGAAGTTTTTTTTAGGTTTTGAGGTTGCACGATCACCTAAAGGTATCTTCCTTTGTCAAAGAAAATATTGCCTTGAATTGCTTCATGATGCTGGCTTAGCTGGTTGCAAACCAGTTTCCACTCCTTTGGATGCTTCTTCGCGCCTTCATCAAAATGATGGATCTGCCTTTGCTGATGTCACTGCCTATAGAAGATTAGTGGGAAGACTCCTCTATCTCACTACCACGCGACCAGACATTGCTTTTGCTACTCAACAATTGAGCCAATTCATGAGTGCACCTACCGAGTCTCACTACAAGGCTGCTTTAAGAGTTCTTCGTTATCTTAAGCAATCTCCAGCTCGTGGTATATTCTTGTCTCAAGCCTCTGATTTGCAGTTATCAGGGTTTAGTGATGCTGACTGGGGCGGCTGTGTTGACACGCGTCGTTCCATCTCTGGATATTGCTTTTTCATTGGGCAATCACTTGTGTCGTGGAAGGCTAAGAAGCAGCTCACGGTCAGTTGTTCATCTGCTGAGGCAGAATATCGTGCCCTCGCATCTGCTACTCGTGAGCTTCAATGGCTATGCTTCTTGTTGCATGATTTGCATCTGTTGTGAAAAACGATACCAATAACAAAGTATAATAGGGAATTATGGAAGAGAATAAGAACACAAGAATTGGTTATAACTGCTATTCTTTCACTTTCTCTTAGAACAAGATTACAAGTTTACAAGAATAACAAATAACCTCTCTCACCCTAAATTAGGATTTGCAGCTTAGCAATGATGAGAGACTAGTATGCTATTTATAATAAAACCTAACATACTAACTAATGGGCTTTTTCAGCAAGGCCCATTACACAAGCCAACTTAATAAACAAGCTAACTTAACAAATTAGGGTTTAAACACTAAAACCTAATTTAACATGCTAACAACCCTAGCATCTTCGACATCTGCATGCTAGACCCATCTTCGACTACAGCATGCACACTTCGACACCAGCATGTGAACAATCCTTCGACTTCATGCTTAACTCTGTCGAACTGTCGAACCAAGAAGCTACCCTTCGACAATACTAGAGTTCGATCCAATATCTCACAAATCTCCACCTTGGACCTAACTCTACAACGTCAAGGAACAGATTAGCTTTCTTCATGCAGCTTTATCAACTGCATACAGTGGAAAAACTTGCAACTCGGCAATGTCTTGGTGATCATATCAGCAACATTGTCTTCAGTCGAAACCTTCAGCACTTGGACTTCTCCACGCTCGATTACTCCTCTGACGAAATGCAACCTCACATCAATGTGCTTAGTTCGCTCATGATAGGCTGAATTCTTTGACAGGTGTATTGCACTTTGACTATCACATTTAACAGTGATACCTCGACCTTGAAGTTTCAGCTCTTTCGCAAAACCTTCAAGCCACAATGCTTCTTTCATAGCTTCAGTGAGAGCAATATATTCCGCTTCAGTGGTTGATAGAGCAACAACCTTCTGAAGAGTTGCTTTCCAACTAATTGTTGTGCCAAACATAGTGAAAACATATCCAGAAATAGACTTTCTAGAATCCATACAACCTGCATAATCAGAGTCGACATATCCTTCTATTGCTGCTTTACTATCTTCACCCAAGGCTCCACCATAAATTAAGACTCTGTTTAGAGATCCATTTATGTACCTTAGAATCCACTTCAATGCTTGCCAGTGAGCCTTTCCAGGATTCGCCATGTACCTGCTTACAAGACTTACTGCGTATGCTATGTCGGGTCTAGTACAGACCATAGCATACATCAAAGAACCAACTATATTAGCATATGGGATGCTATTCATATAGGCTCTTTCGACATCAGTACTGGGACACTGATCAATACTCAACTTGAATTGAGGGTTTGTTGGAGTCACAACTGACTTCGAATTCGACATACCAAACTTTTCAAGAATCTTCCGTAGATATGCCTCTTGAGATAGACATAACTTCGACTTCTTTCTATCTCTTCGAATGTCAATTCCAAGAATCCTGGAAGCAGCTCCCAGATCCTTCATATCGAACTCCTTATTGAGTTCAGCCTTCACCCTCATCACATCTTCAACATTGTTGCTTGCTATGAGAATATCATCCACATAAAGCAACAAAATAACAAATGAATTACCAGGTCGAAATCTGAAGTAAACGCAGTGGTCGAACTGACTTCTAATGAAACTTATGCGTGCCATGAACTTGTCGAATCTCCTATTCCACTGTCGAGGAGATTGTTTCAGCCCATACAAAGATCTCTTTAACTTGCACACATAATCTTCCTTCCCCTTTTCGACATACCCTTCAGGTTGCCTCATCAGGATCATTTCATCTAGATCACCATACAAGAACGCAGCCTTCACATCCATCTGTTCCAGTTCAAGATCGAACTGTGCCACCATGGCAAGCAACATTCGAATGGACCTATGCTTCACAACAGGAGAAAACACATCATTGAAGTCGACACCTTCTTTCTGAGTGAAACCCCTTGCAACTAACCTTGCCTTGTATCTTTTCGACGTCACTCCTTTAATTCCTTCCTTAACTTTGAAAATCCATTTACAGCTGACTAACCTTGCCCCAACAGGTTTCTTGATCAGTTCCCAAGTATGATTATCATGAAGAGATTTCATCTCATCATCCATGGCCTTCAGCCATTCAGTCTTATTTCGACTCCTCATAACTTCCTTATAGTCTCTAGGTTCTTTGTCTAGAACCTCACTTGCAGAGATTAAGGCATAAGCTATAAGATCTGCATATCCAAGTCTCTGAGGTGGCTTGATGACTCTTCTCGACCTATCTCTCGACAATAGGTAGTCATCGTCAGTTTCCTCAACTTCAGCATCTTCTGCTTCTTCTTCGACTTCATCTGGGATATGCAATTCAGCATCAACATGCTCCACCTCAACAGGAATCTCTACCTGTTCCAGCTCTTCGTCAGATGTTTCTGTACTTTGACCAACATCATTAGTTTTCTTAAAAGCCATTTCAGCTTCATTGAAAACTACATCTCGACTGGTGATACACCTCCTGTGACCTGGCTCTAGGCACCATAGCCTATAAGCTTTGACTCCTTCAGGGTATCCCATGAACATGCATTTCAGAGCTCTAGGTTCGACCTTGTCTTGCCTAATGTGAGCATAGGCTACGCAGCCAAATACTCTCAGTTTGTCGAGATCTGGTGGATGTCCCGACCAAACTTCTTCAGGTGTCTTCATATCTAACGCTGTCGAAGGACATCTGTTTATCAGATATGTTGCTGTCGAAACAGCCTCAGCCCAGAACACCTTTGTTAACCCCGCACTAGTCAACATGCATCTGACTCTCTCCAAAATACACTACAGGAAAAAAGGCCTCCTGCCACGCCCAGAAAACCGAGGCTATATGCAAAATAACCGTGGCGTAACGCTTAGGCCACGGTTTGGCCACGGAAATCCAACTGTGGAGTATACGGCCGTGGCCTAAAGTAAAGTCCACGGTTTTTTGGTATAGACCACGCCTTTTTTACAACCGTGGCTTTTTTAGGCCACGGTTTAGGTAGCTTGATTAAGGCCGCGGTTTGTACTTGCCATGACTTAAAAACTGTGGCTATATGGTAAAGCCACGGTTTCATTTTGACGTTTACGACACAGTATTAGTTCAAGATATAGCCACGGTTTGGTTATGACCACCTATTTAAAACCGTTGTTATATGTTATGCATTCTAAACCATTAATCTTGCCACGGTTTATTTCTGTATCATTACACAAAGATGTCATTATATATATATATATATATATATATATATATATATATATATATATATATATATATATATATACACACCAATCAAAAGTTTGCCAACTAAGCTAGCTATAATACATTATTAATATACAATAAATAAATATAATCACAATTATAATGTACTAGTATGTGACCCATTATAAATTTGATATGTTTATATAGAGTATCTATTGCATTCTAATTACAACCCTGAAATATACAATTCAAAATATCAACATATACAATTCAAAATATCAACAATATTGTTCATTGTATTCGCAACACTATTTATCGTCTGAACACGAGGCCAGTAGTGAACCAGTAGGATCCCATTTGATATAATTTACTTCACTCTGAAATAGCAGAAAGGTTGTTAAGATTTACACAAGCACATTATTGTATTTAAACCTGGTGCAGTAGTGTTTCAGTGCAAAGCATAATAATACAGACTAAGGTAGGTAAATAAACCTGGTCAAAGCATTATATTTATTTAGTTTTTCAAAGCTGCACTCATACCTTTTACTTATTTGCTCAAGTGAAGGTTTATTCCTTTGGAGAACAATCTGCATTTATAAAATACCTACTGTCAAAAGATGGCATTGTCATGTGTTATAGACTAAAAAAATAACCAACCTTTAAACAAGAAATGAAACAGTCAGTATAATTCCCACAACTTTTTCAGGTTATAGGTAAATCCAAAAATATAGTCAAGAAATCAATGAACATCGATATTCAGGAAGAAACAAATCACTAAGAGGAATGTGGAGTAAGATTTGTCTGATAGCCACATTTTCCCCCACATGCTCAAGAATCCAGTCACGTCCCTTCTCCATATCCCCATCTCCATCATTCAGTCCCCCCCTCGCAACCTTAGAGTAACGTAACACAAGACAGAGCCAAACATTGTGCTTGGACCTTCAATATGCAAACCCCACCCACTATCCTTGTTCTGCAGTTACATCTAACTAATTAATTACAAGAACTTATGGAAAAAAAACCCACTGATTAGCGTGAAAGATAGAGTGAAGTTGTTACCTAATGATTATAGAGGTAACGGCGCATTTCCTTTCTATGCTCGTCGGTTAAGACTGCATTCAAAGCCCCGGTGACAGACAAAGTAATAACCTGTTTAATCATCATTATGAATGAAAAGTAAAAACACACAAGTTTTGAATAGGAGAAAAGTGTAAAAAAATTACCAATCCAGGCATAAGAAACATGGGACCTCCATAATCTCCTGGCCAATGTCCATCATGACTCTGTTAAAATTAGTGAATCTATTTCTTCATCCTTCATCCTTCATCCTTCATCCTTCATCTAACATCTGTAAAGCTATTTGAATAACCTGCAAAAGAGTCGGAGATTCTACTATATGAGTAAATGAATAATAAACCATTAGGACTTAACTTGCTCGGCATCAATGAATAATAAACCATAGTTATGAAAAGTCAAGTACCACATGAATGACAACAACCAATAACAAATATCACAAATGGTAGTTTATTGTCACCATGATTATAAAAGTTACAACCACTTACTTGTTCACACTGTGTCCATGGCACTACAGAAAAAAGGGCTCCTGCCACAGAGACTCGAACATCATCGGCATTTACTCCTAACACAGAAAAGTTGATTATAAAGATCCATCCATGATGGTTTTGGTAAGAAAGCAATGAAGCAGTTGCACTCCAAATAGATGTATCCAATCATGTGAACATGTTTTTTTATCATATAACTTTTTCATCTTGTTCATTAGGGGCTTGAAACAAAAACAGTAGGACAAACAGAAGCTGGAGAAAAAAACATTTAAGCTCTAGAAAACAAACAGAAAAATAAACACTTATAAAAATAGAATGACAACTAATAATGGAACTCATATTGTATTCTTCATTGTTCTCATCTCTTCTTCACCTCAATGTGTCAACAAAAAAACATTTTAACTAAGTATAAATTGTGGAACAAATAAAAAGAGTGGATGGAAGTTTCGAAAACCAAATTATGATTGGCACTTGATAATGTTGTCAGCTCTAAATCAATAGATCTACTCCCAACCTGAAAAAGTGAAACCAATTCCATGTCACTTTAAGATAAAAATAAATAGCCAAATTAAAAGCAATGATTCAGTTTAACTATACACACCAAATCCAATAAAGCTGAACATAAAATAACCCCCAAACCATACAAATGTAATATTGTTTCAAAAAACTCACAAGTTCATAACGACAATAAGAAAATAAAGGGGCACAGTTAGAGAAAGAATGAAGCTTACATCCACTTTCCATGCTCTATTTTCCACCTTCACCTGAAACACAACAGAGAAAAATGATTTAAAAAGGAAACAAGTTTACAGCACTGATAAGTAAACAACACTAACTCAACCATATTTATAAACACAAACAATCAAATACTGACGCTACATTATAACAACAACTGAGAAAGACAACAAAACAATTACTAAAATTATTCTAATTTTATCTAAAATCCTTTATTAGTAAGGGAACAAACATTAAGCAAGATATGTTTTTTCCCTAATTGAAACAAACACACAAAAGAGTAGAAAAAAAGGACCTTTTCAGCACCGGGTCCAAACATTTGACGGAGAAGAGTCATGATTAGGCTTTTCTTGCCAGAACCTGATGGACCATAGAACAGTAAATGGGGACAATCATGTTCTGAAACCTGCAACGAAAAACACATAAAAACCCTAACAAAAATGACAAAAATAATGCTTAAGAAAGAGAATTAAGGAGATTGATTGTGTATGGTTACCAATTTCTAGAGATTTTGAGCGATACGGCGCGGCGAAGAGGCTGAAACGGCTGAAGCTTTCTCAATCTCAGACTCAATATACAAGCACATGGTTTAGCTACCAACAAAGCGTAACATCTTGACCTAACCCCCAATCTCCTTCTCTTTCCCTGCTACACGCCTCTCTCTCAACCACACTTTGTATCTCTCACGATGAAACAACAACAAACCATAATCCTCTTCTCTCTCGGTGAAACAATAACAAACCATAATCCTCTTCTCTCTCGATCCTCACTCATCTCTCGCTGTCTCTCGATCCGGTTATGCTGCGGCGGAGATTTTTGGGAATGAAGAGAATATGAGGGGTTTTGGGTGGAGGCGGTTGAGTTTGAGAGGGAGGGTGAAGGTGGAAGATAGGGTTTTGGTTTTACCAAGATAAGAATGATGTGGTTTTGGTTTTAGGAGATTATTATGTTACATTTTTGTAGCTTGTAAATTTAAATAAATTAGAAAAAAATTAATTAAGAAGTGGGAAACTTAAAAAATATAAATACGTATTTATATTTTTATTGTTTTTTTAATTAAAAAATATTATAAAAGAAATTAATTAAGAAGAGGGAAACGAAAAGAAAAGAGGGAAAAAATGGCGGGGACTAATTTTTTGGACTTGGGTAGTCAAAATTATAAGACCGCAGTTTTCCTTTGTGGCTTAAAATATCCGCAGTTGTATAACCGTGGCAATTGAAGTAAAGGCCACAGTTTCATATTCCGGATCCAATATTTTATAACATAATTCTACGCTTTTAAAACCATGGTCAAATCATATATGTGGCCACAGTTTCTGAGCTGTGGAAAATTTTAGCGTGGCCGTAGGCCATATTTCTAGTAGTGATAGTTCGATTAAACCTTTCAGCCAAACCATTTTGCTGTGGAGTACCTGCAGTAGTTCTATGCCTTGCAATACCAGAGACAGCACAAAAACTGTCGAATGCTTCATTGCAAAATTCAAGGCCATTGTCGGTTCTCAACCTCTTGACCTTTCTGCCAGTCTGATTTTCAACCAGAGTCTTCCAACTTTTGAAATTCTCAAAAGTTTCATCCTTAGTCTTCTGGATGAATACCCATAATTTTCTGGAATAATCATCTACTATGGATAGAAAATACCTTGCTCCTGAATGTGATGGACACCTTGCAGGCCCCCAAAGATCAGCATGGATGTAATCAAGGGATCCATGTGTTCTTTGTTTGCCTTTGTTGAACTTCACTCTGCAAGATTTTCCAAGTACACAGGGTTCACAAAACTTCAGCTTTTCGACTTTGTCTCCACCAAGCAGATTTTGTTTCCCTAATTCGACCAGACCCCTTTCACTGACATGGCCCAATCTCATGTGCCAGATTTCTGTTTTCGACAAAGGTTTCGTGGATGCAACATTTGTCGAACCACTTACAACTTCAGCCTCAAGGGTATACAAGCCTTGTTTCTTCACGCCTCTCAAGACTTCCTTCGAACCCTTCATGACTCTTAGGATACTTTTCTCTCCTTGGAAAACATATCCTTTCTTGTCGAATTCACCAAGACAAAGCAAATTTCTCTTCAAATCAGGAACATACCTGACTTCAGTCAACAACCTTATTGACTCATCATGGAGCTTGAATCTCACAGATCCAACACCTGCAATCTTGCAAGCCTTGTTGTTTCCCAGCAATACTGATCCACTATCTTGATCACATAATTCCTCGAACAAGTCTTTGTTTGGAGTCATGTGCCAAGTGCAACCTGAATCCATAATCCACTCCTTCTTAGAGTCACTGCTTGAAACCACAAGAACATCAGATGATTCGAAATCATCTTGAACAATGGCAGCGTTGCCATTATCCTTACCTCCATGATATTTCAAGCGTTCAGGGCACACCTTTCTTGTGTGACCCTCCTTCTTACAATGGTAGCATCGAATTCCAGATGCTTCGCCACTGTAAGTCTTCGACTGGCTTTTGCCTTTCTTCTTGTCGAACTTACCATCCTTTCGTAAGAGTTTTCCTTTAACGGACAAACCTTCGCCAACAGTCGAAGGTTTATGCTCCTTTCGTTCATTCAAGTCCTTAGAGTACAAGGCTGATTGAACTTCTTCAAACGTCAGGGACTCCCTTCCATACAAGAGTGTTTCTTTGAAGTGAGCATGTGATCGAGGCAAAGAACACAATAGTAACAGCGCTTGATCTTCATCATCGATCTTCACATCAATATTTTCAAGATCAAGAATCAGCTTGTTGAACATATCCAACTGCTCAGCCAATACTTTGTCTTCAATCATCTTGAATGAATACAAAGCTTGCTTCAGGTAGAGTCGATTTACCAGCGATTTGGTCATATACAAACTTTCAAGTTTCACCCATAACCCTGATGCCGTCGTCTCCTTTGATACCTGCCGGAGAACCTTATCACCAAGGCTCAACAAAATTGCGCTGTGTGCTTTCTCGATCATATTCGTCTTCTCCGCTGCCGTCAATTCTGCATTCATGGCTGCCTCTCCCTTCAACGCTTCCAAACAACCCTGCTGAACCAGTAGAGCTTTCATCTTCAAGCGCCACAGACCGAAATCATTCACTCCGATGAACTTTTCAATCTCATACTTTGTTGAAGGCATCTTCTCCACGCTCACCGCACCAATTTGTTGTGAAAAACGATACTAATAACAAAGTATAATAGGGAATTATGGAAGAGAATAAGAACACAAGAATTGGTTATAACTGCTATTCTTTCACTTTCTCTTAGAACAAGATTACAAGTTTACAAGAATAACAAATAACCTCTCTCACCCTAAATTAGGATTTGCAGCTTAGCAATGATGAGAGACTAGTATGCTATTTATAATAAAACCTAACATACTAACTAATGGGCTTTTTCAGCAAGGCCCATTACACAAGCCAACTTAATAAACAAGCTAACTTAACAAATTAGGGTTTAAACACTAAAACCTAATTTAACATGCTAACAACCCTAGCATCTTCGACATCTGCATGCTAGACCCATCTTCGACTACAGCATGCACACTTCGACACCAGCATGTGAACAATCCTTCGACTTCATGCTTAACTCTGTCGAACTGTCGAACCAAGAAGCTACCCTTCGACAATACTAGAGTTCGATCCAATATCTCACAGCATCAACATCCCTCTCGATTACCAGTGCTTTATTGCGATAGTCAGAGTGCCCTACACATTTCTGCAAATCCTGTTTTTCATGAGCGTACTAAACATCTGGACATCGACTGTCATTTGGTCCGTGAGAAGTTGCAAGCTGGAGTGATGCGCTTGTTGCCGGTTTCCTCTCAAGATCAAGCTGCAGATGTCTTTACTAAGGCTCTTGGACCACGTCCATTTCATTCTTGTCTGTCCAAGCTTGGTTTGATGAACATCTATCAACCTCAAGCTTGTGGGGGGGTGACAAAGCACGTGCATGAGATGACTGACGTGGAGGATTGATTGGCTGAGATTGGTTATGCCCTAACTGAAAGTTTGTTATGCACAGTTAGTTAGTTACACTTGTATATAAACCATGTAACGACTTTGTAACAAACTAATGAATGCAATATTGATTTTCTCTTTCGTTCTTCTTTGTTTCTTCTCTGCATTCACAGAGCTTCATTCTTCTCCATCAATGGAGTTTCTTGGCATTCATTCATCATTCACATTTACTTAGACATACACACCACGCAATTCCATTCGTTTTCAAGAACAGCATCTGTTAATTTGAATGTTATCTGTTTTATATCAAAAATTATTATATGATCTGCTAGTCCACTGTGCCCATGGTCACCATCGTCGAAACTTAGCTCGAATCCATCTGTTTTTCTTTTTCCATTGATGATAAATCTGGGCTGAATAATTTCTTCATATGAACCGGGTCGAACAACAAGACATAGAGATATTGCAGGGATCTTTTTACGAAACCAGAAAGTAATAGATGCATTATGATCATGGACGTAGTGCTCGAACCACACTGGAATACATCTTCCTGGTAAGTGAAACTTCTTGTCCCCGCCCTCTGCATGCAGTTTCTGATAATAGTAATTGTTTCATATATTTAGAAACATGTATATGTAGAGTTTTATCAAATCAAATATATGAATAATAAGAAAATACAGACCTCACTCTGTAACATGATTCTACACCCGGAAGTCAAGGAAGGGCAGTCTTTTGCAGACAAAGTCCTTATGTTGGGTGGAACCCCTCTAATAGTTTGAAGATTTTTACAGTCATCCAATATAAGTGTCCTCAAAAAGCGGCACACTTTGGCACATTCAGGAAGAAGTTCGAGGTCTAAAATTATCAAGGATGTGCACCATTTTGCAGATAATGTTTCCAAGTTTAGTGGAACCCCGCAAATTTCTTTGAGATTCTTGCAATCATCCAAATGAATTTTAGTTAGAAAGTAACATTCTTTGATGCATGCTGGAAGAATTGTAAAATTATTCTGCGACAGGTACAACTCTTTCACATTAGAAAACAAAGGGATACCAATTCGAAGGAAATCGTCCGAAACGTGGCAGCCAGAAAGACCTAGATTGAAGACCATTGAGCTAGCTCGAGGTTCAAAATCGTTCGGTTTTGGTAATAACAATGTACATTCCCCAGCAATCAACTCGTGAAGTTCCTGCATCACCAAAATACTACTTGGTAACCGAACAACTCCACAGCCAATTAGTACTACTCTTTCAATTGTGAATGGAAAATGGAAGTTCTTTTACCGGAGTGTCTTGTAAATCAAGCACCGTAATCTTTTCCATCTTTCCTAATATTTCTGGAAAACTCTTCAGACAGTAACAAGATGAAAGCTTGAGTTTTTCAAGGGAGCTCAACTTGATGGGTGGAAAAGTCCTGAGCTGGCTACAGCCATCAGCATTCAAAATTTTAAGCTTATTCAAGAATCCAACTGATTCATGAATTTTAATTAAATTAGCGCAATCACCAAATGATAATTCTTCTAAATTTGGAGCACCAGACACATCAGGTATCTTTGTTATACGCTCACAATCATCAAAATTCAAAACTCTCATGTTCACAAACTTCTGCTATAAAAATGAAAATCAAATGAATAATGTTCAAACGGATTTGTTAAAATATTAGTAAACTATAGAAAAGAGCTTATTGTACTTACCTTCTTTGGTATAAGCAAGTTGAGGGACATTAAGTGACTTTGCGGTAACTTCAGTATAGCAAGTTTCTTTGGATGAAAGTTGGAAGGTAAAGATGGTGAAGGATATCCCCGCCATTCCAATACTCTTAAACTATTTGGAAGATGCTCGGGACCTTTGGAAAAACTACCAACTCTAATGATAAGAGTTTTGAGGTTTTTCATCTCCTTGAATGCCTTTCCATCCCATTCTACCACTTCTTCAAAATTGGGGAAATCCAGAATTATGACTTGAATACTACTAGTTCCCTTCAAAAACAAAAGCACAAATCAACCATAATAAATGTATGTATTTTTGCAATTCGACGTGCATATTTAGAGAGTATCTCTTAATCGATAAGGAAAACGGCAATAACTTAACACAATCAACAAAGCATCGGAACGCTGACAAAAAAGACATGAAGGTTAAAATTTATAAAACCAAAACCTTTTATATCAGTCTTACTTACAGTATTTTCTTCGAAAACATGAATTATATCATCAGGAAACCATAACCTACTACGTTTCCCAGGCTCCTCAGGCGATTCTTGTCGGACAATTTCTTTACCCATGTCCTCTATCAAATCGTGCAATATTACACAACCATTCAAATTTATCTTTATGAGAGATTTTTCCATCAGCACTCCAATCCCATATTCTGGGCAGAAACCGTGATGGACCTGAAGTGTTTTTTTAATGTCTGACACATTACATCCTTTGAAGCAACAAGCAATATCAAGAAATATTTTCTGCTGATCTTCCTCCAAACTATCGAAACTTACTTTAAGTATGTTGTGAATCTTTTCATCCGCAATTCTTTCAAACTAATCTATTGCCGATTCCCATTCTTTTATACTTTTTCCAACCAAGTAAGTGTCATACCCCAATTTTTGACCCTAAGGTCATACATCATTTGCATTCCAATCATCAAGCAAGAGTTTCATCTTAAAGCTCTGCTCTCGGTGTTATGCTCACTTCATCTGTAAGAGGGATCATCAAGCACCAATGTTTTAGTTTTGTATATATTGTTTTACTAACCAAAATACCAAAAATATTGCCTTGTGCTTTTGTATGTTTGTGTTTTGTAGGTACCAAGTCAAAACATCCATCAAAAGGAGCATTTTTCAACATTTTCACTATGCAAATCGATTTGCATAAGGTGTAAATCGATTTACACAACTGATTTTGCCCAGATTTTGCTTCTGCCATCAGTGCAAATCGATTTGCATAATGTGCAAATCGATTTACATAACTGTTTTTGCCCCAAATTTTGCCTTTTTCAGCAATGTAAATAGATTTGCATAAAGTGCAAATCGATTGCACCAGCACGAATTTGGAAAAATGAAGGCAAATTTCAGCTTTTTGAAGTGTTGACATCATTTGCAAGCATGGGAAGCATGACTTGGTTCTTACATTTGATTTCCTACATCATCTAATCATGTACCCTCATGTGATTGCATCAAGACCATTGGATTTCATTTTTGGCTCCAAATCACTTTTCCAAGCCTAATTCTATTTTCCAATCCTAACTCCAAGCCACAAAAATTCCCAAGCCTAGCTCCTATAAATTGAGGCATTCCCCTCTTCATTTTTCAAGTTTTGATAGCCAAAAAACTTATTGCAAATTCATTTCTCGAAGCTTTGATAGCCAAGAAACTTATTGCAAATTCTCTCCTCACCTCTTCCAAACCCATCACTCAAAGCTCTTTCTCTTCCACACAAATTAGTGAGTCACATCTTGAACCTCACTAATTTAGAGCTAAACCTCAACATAAACACTAGTTTCTTCATCAATTGTGAGAGATCTGAAGGATAGAAAAACACTTAGAAAGGGGGGGGGTTTGAATAAGTGTAGCTTTAAAAACTTGACAGATAAAAAATAAATTGCACAGGTATTTTTATCCTGGTTCGTTGTTAACTAAACTACTCCAGTCCACCCCCGCAGAGATGATTTACCTCAACTGAGGATTTAATCCACTAATCGCACGGATTACAATGGTTCTCCACTTAGTCAGCAACTAAGTCTTCCAGAGTCTTCTGATCACACACTGATCACTCCAGGAACAACTGCTTAGATACCCTCTAAGACTTTCTAGAGTATTCTGATCCACACGATCACTCTAGTTACAACCTGCTTAGATACCCTCTAAGACTTCCTAGAGTATTCTGATCCACACGATCACTCTAGTTCCTTACAACTTAATGTAATCAATTCTAAGAGTATTACAATTGCTTCTTAAAAGCTATAATCACAAACTGTGATATTTCTCTTAACGTTTAAGCTTAATCTCACTAATATATTACAACAGCAATGTAGTGAGCTTTGATGAAGATGAAGATTCTGAGCTTTGAATAGAACAGAGTTTCAGCAAGTTAATATGAGTTGTTTTGTTCAAAATCGTTTTCCTTGCTTCTCATCAGAACTTCATATTTATAGGCGTTGGAGAAGATGACCGTTGAGTGCATTTAATGCTTTGCGTGTTCCGTACAGCATCGCATTTAATGTTATACGCTTTTGTCAACTACCTCGAGCCTTGTTCACGCTGTGTCTACTGACGTTGCCTTTAATAGCTTTTAACGTTCCTTTTGTCAGTCAGCGTAGCTTGCCACTTGTACTTCCTTCTGATCTGATGTTTGTGAATACAACGTTTGAATATCATCAGAGTCAAACAGCTTGGTGCAAAGCATCTTCTGATCTTCTGACCTTGAAGTGCTTCTGAGCGTGATACCATCAGAACTTCAGTGCTTCTGATCTCATGTTCTTCTGATGCTTCCATAGACCCATGTTCTGATTCTGCTTCGACCATCTTCTGATGTCTTTCCAGACCATGTTCTGATGTTGCATGCTGAACCCTTGAGACAAAGCTTCTGAGCGCTGAATTATGCATACTCTTTATATATTTCCTGAAAAGGAAATTGCATTGGATTAGAGTACCATATTATCTTAAGCAAAATTCATATTATTGTTATCATCAAAACTAAGATAATTGATCAGAACAAATCTTGTTCTAACAATCTCCCCCTTTTTGATGATGACAAAAACATATATAAATGATATGAATTTGCGATCAGAAAGAGCAGACGGCAAAAGACAAATTACACAGCTATAGCATAAGCATATGAATATGTCTCCCCCTGAGATTAACAATCTCCCCCTGAGATAAATAATCTCCCCCTGAAATAAATACTCGAAGAACTTTAATAAAAGACTTCCCTGATTATTTCGGTAGAGACGATCACATAAGCTTCTGTCTTCAGAGAATTCATAGCTTCTGACTTCTGCTTCCATTGGACAGCTTCAGAACTAGAATTTCTTTAGATCCCTAGAACACTCACAGCTTCTGATTCCTGCTTCCATCTAGGACAGCTTCAGAACTTGAATTTCTTTGATCTTCAGAACATTCACAGCTTCTGATTTCTGCTTCCATTTAGGACAGCTTCAGAACTTGAGTTTTCTGGATCTTTAGAACATTCACAGCTTCTGATTTCTGCTTCCCTCGGATAGCTTCAGAGCTTTGAATTTCTACCAACATCACTTCATGCTAGATTTGTATCAGAACATTGTTGAATGTACCAGAGCATCATCAGAGCATCTCTACATCCTGAAATGTTACAGAACAAAAACTAAACGACAAAAGTCAGCATGAACGAGTCAGAACATAAAATGTATATTAGAACACATGATATGTATCAGAGCCATATAGGCTAAAATAATGTATCAGAGCAAATAGAATTTTGTCAGAGTAAATAGACAAATATGGATCAAATTCTATTATCAGTGCTTCTGATTCATTCTTCTTTCTTGCTTCTGATTTCTGAAGCTTGACAGCACTTAGCTTGCTTCAGTTTCCTTGAGCTTATTCTTTTTACAGAATAACACTTCTTATGGTTTTGCTTCTTGTGTTTGCTTTGAAGATTCTCTTCACTTCTTTATACCTGCAAAACACTTAAACCATATAGAACTTGCAGTTCTTGTTAGTAAATGTGTGGGAGCTTTACCCAGCAACTGATAGATTAATCAAATCATTTATCATTTATTTTCTCCCCCTTTTTGTCATAACATCAAAAAGCATAAGAGATTCAGATGCAAAGCAAGAGACAAAAGGAAAGATTTATCATTGTTCTTAAGGAATGCTCTTGTTCTGATTGGATCATCCTTCTTTCCAAGAATGACATCTTCTGAATGACCAGAGATGAGTCTGGATGATCTTCTGACAGATGGTTCTTCAGAAATGCTTAGATTCTCCAGAGAAGCTGATACTTGATCTTCAGATTCTTTGCTTCTGAAAAGCTCTGCTTCTGATGCGTTGCTTCTTGGCTCAACAACTTCTGATATATCAATATCACAATCTGCAAAATTATCAGACTGCTTTGGTTTTTCAGAACCAAGCTTATCATCAAAACTAGGGGTGATCGTATCCGAACCAATCCAAAAGCAAAACCGCAAATCGAACCAATCCAAACCGAAACCGCAAAAAACCGCGTTTGGTTTGGATGATTTTGGATGATTTTTGGAGTGAACCGCGCGGTTCGGTTTGGTTTGCGATTTGTATTTCACAAAACCGAACCAAACCGAAACAAACCGCATGTTTAACTTAAGTTTTGAATTTTAATAGTTAATTTATTATCTTTCCAAATCCAATTGCATAAAGCCACACCTCACATTTTCAATTTTAATAATTAATTTATTAACTAAAGTTTTGGCATAATCAACTTAGTTTTTGTATTTTATTGAGCTACATGTATATGTAATTGTCTATTGTCTAAATATGTATTTCATTTATAATGTATTTTTAGTTCTCTACTGTTCTTATAATATAATTTCTTTTGTATGGTATAATATCATATATTATATTGGCATTGAATTAATTTCCTTTTTCCTTTTATTTCAGTACATTTTTATTTTATAGTGTAAACCGCAGTCAACCGAACCGATCCTAACCGCATTGGTTTGGTTTGGTTTGGTTTGGATGACTTATTAAAAATCAACCGAACCAAACCGAACCGCATGCATTTTTATCTCGCGGTTAGGATGACTTTTATGCTCAAAACCGAACCAAACCGCACCGCGAACACCCCTAATCAAAACTGATATTGATTGATTCTTCCACAATCAATGTTTCAGTATTGTATACTCTGTAGCCTTTTGAGCGTTCAGAATATCCAAGAAGGAAACATTTTTGTGCTTTGGAATCAAACTTACCAAGATGATCTTTAGTGTTCAGAATAAAGCATACACATCCAAAAGGATGGAAATATGAAATGTTGGGCTTTTTATTCTTCCACAATTCATAAGGAGTCTTATTTAGAATAGGTCTGATAGAGATTCTATTCTGAATATAGCATGCAGTGTTTATTGCTTCTGCCCAGAAATGCTTAGCCATATTGGTTTCATTGATCATGGTTCTGGCCATTTCTTGCAGAGTCCTATTCTTTCGTTCTACAACTCCATTTTGCTGTGGAGTTCTAGGACAAGAGAAATCATGGGCAATACCATTTTCTTTGAAGAACTCTTCAAAGAATCTGTTCTCAAATTCACCACCATGATCACTTCTGACCTTTATGATTTTACACTCTTTTTCAGATTGAATCTGAATGCAGAAATCAAAGAACATTGAATGAGACTCATCCTTGTGTTTCAAGAATTTTACCCACGTCCGGCGGCTATAATCATCTACGATGACTAATCCATATTTCTTCCCTCTGACAGATGCTGTTTTGACTGGGCCAAACAGATCAATGTGCAAGAGTTCTAATGGCCTTGAGGTAGAAACAACATTCTTGGACTTGAATGCAGGTTTGGAGAACTTGCCCTTCTGACATGCTTCACAAAGAGCATCTGATTTGAATTTCAGATTAGGGAGTCCTCTGACAAGATCCAGTTTGTTAATCTGAGAAATCTTTCTCAAACTAGCATGACCTAATCTTCTGTGCCAGACCCACTGCTCTTCAGAAACAGACATAAGACAGGTCACCTTCTGACTCATAAGATCTTGCAGATCTGTCTTATAAATGTTGTTCTTCCTCTTGCCTGTAAATAGGATTGAGCCATCCTTCTGATTTACAGCCTTGCAAGACTTTTGATTAAAGATTATATCATAACCATTTTCACTCAATTGACTGATAGATAAGAGGTTATGTGTTAATCCTTCTACAAGAAGTACATTAGAAATGGAAGGAGAGTTACCAGACTTTATAGTTCCAGAGCCAATTATCTTGCCCTTCTGATCTCCTCCAAACTTGACTTCTCCTCCAGACTTAAGCACCAGGTCTTGGAACATAGACCTTCTTCCTGTCATGTGTCGTGAGCATCCAGAGTCCAGGTACCACGACATGTTGTGCTTTGTCCTTTTTGCAGCCAAGGATATCTGCAATAGGAATAATCTTATCCTTAGGTACCCACATTTTCTTGGGTCCTTTTTTGTTAGATTTTCTCAAGTTCTGATTGAACTTGGGTTTAACATTGTAAGCAATAGGAGGAACAGCATGATAATTTTTAATGTGAGTTTCATGATATTTCCTAGGTTGTGTCACATGCTTTTTGGTGTGTGTTATGTGAAAACTTTGAGCATGTGAAGTGTGCCTAATATCATGGGAGTGGCCATACTTGAACTGATCATACAATGGCTTGTATGTGAATTTCATTTCATCAACAGGTTCAAGTTTGTATGGGGTTTCACCCTTAAAACCAATGCCAACTCTTTTGTTTCCAGACACAGCATATATCATAGAAGCTAGCTGACTTCTGCAAATACTTCTAGATAAGAACTTCCTGAAACTTAAATCATATTCTTTCAGAATATGGTTTAGACTAGGAGTGGATTTTTCTGAATCAGAAGGAGATCCAACATTATTGGATAATTTTAGAAGTTTTTCTTTTAATTCAGAATTCTCCAACTCAAGCTTCTTTGTTTCAGATTCAAATAGCTTTTTCAGCTTTTTGTATTTGAGACTAATCTGAGACTTGAATTCCAGAAGTTCTGTTAGACCGGAAACTAACTCATCTCTAGTAAGTTCAGAGAATACCTCTTCAGAATCTGATTCTGATGTAGATTCTGATCCGTCATCTTCTGTCGCCATCAGCGCACAGTTAGCCTGCTCATCTTCAGAGTCTGAATCATCTTCTGACTCATCCCAGGTTGCCATAAGACCTTTCTTCTTATGAAACTTCTTCTTGGGATTTTCCTTCTGAAGTTTTGGACATTCATTCTTGAAGTGTCCAGGCTCATTGCATTCATAGCACATGACCTTCTTCTTGTCAAATCTTCTGTCATCAGAAGATTCTCCACGTTCAAATTTCTTTGAACTTCTGACGCCTCTGAACTTCCTTTGCTTGTTCTTCCAGAGTTGATTTAGCCTTCTGGAGATCAAGGACAGTTCATCTTCTTCTTCAGATTCTGATTCTTCAGGATCTTCTTCTCTAGCCTGAAAAGCGTTAGTGCATTTCATGATATTGGATTTTAATGCAATAGACTTACCTTTCTTTTGAGGCTCGTTTGCATCCAGTTCAATTTCATGACTCCTCAGGGCACTGATCAGCTCTTCCAAAGAGACTTCATTTAGATTCTTCGCAATCTTAAATGCAGTTACCATAGGACCCCATCTTCTGGGTAAGCTTCTGATGATCTTCTTTACGTGATCAGCCTTGGTGTATCCCTTGTCAAGAACTCTCAATCCAGCAGTAAGAGTTTGAAATCTTGAAAACATCTTTTCAATGTCTTCATCATCCTCCATCTTGAAGGCTTCATACTTCTGGATTAAAGCGAGAGCTTTAGTCTCCTTGACTTGAGCATTTCCTTCATGAGTCATTTTCAAGGACTCATATATGTCATAGGCCGTTTCCCTGTTAGATATCTTCTCATACTCAGCATGAGAGATAACATTCAGCAAAACAGTTCTGCATTTATGATGATTCCTGAAAAGCTTCTTCTGATCATCACTCATTTCTTGCCTTGTCAGCTTTACGCCACTGGCATTTACTGGATGTTTGTAACCATCCATCAGAAGATCCCATAGATCACCATCTAGACCAAGAAAGTAACTTTCCAGTTTATCTTTCCAGTATTCAAAGTTTTCACCATCAAATACCGGCGGTCTAGTATAACCATTGTTACCGTTGTGTTGCTCAGCAGAGCCAGATGTAGATGTAGACTTTGCAGTTTCATCAGCCATCTTTTACTGAAGCGTTTTTCTCTTCCTGAATCTTTTCTAAACACGGTTAAGTGCTTGCACCTTAGAACCGGCGCTCTGATGCCAATTGAAGGATAGAAAAACACTTAGAAAGGGGGGGTTTGAATAAGTGTAGCTTTAAAAACTTGACAGATAAAAAATAAATTGCACAGTTATTTTTATCCTGGTTCGTTGTTAACTAAACTACTCCAGTCCACCCCCGCAGAGATGATTTACCTCAACTGAGGATTTAATCCACTAATCGCACGGATTACAATGGTTCTCCACTTAGTCAGCAACTAAGTCTTCCAGAGTCTTCTGATCACACACTGATCACTCCAGGAACAACTGCTTAGATACCCTCTAAGACTTTTCTAGAGTCTTCTGATCCACACGATCACTCTAGTTACAACCTGCTTAGATACCCTCTAAGACTTCCTAGAGTATTCTGATCCACACGATCACTCTAGTTCCTTACAACTTAATGTAATCAATTCTAAGAGTATTACAATTGCTTCTTAAAAGCTATAATCACAAACTGTGATATTTCTCTTAACGTTTAAGCTTAATCTCACTAATATATTACAACAGCAATGTAGTGAGCTTTGATGAAGATGAAGATTCTGAGCTTTGAATAGAACAGAGTTTCAGCAAGTTAATATGAGTTGTTTTGTTCAGAATCGTTTTCCTTGCTTCTCATCAGAACTTCATATTTATAGGCGTTGGAGAAGATGACCGTTGAGTGCATTTAATGCTTTGCGTGTTCCGTACAGCATCGCATTTAATGTTATACGCTTTTGTCAACTACCTCGAGCCTTGTTCACGCTGTGTCTACTGACGTTGCCTTTAATAGCTTTTAACGTTCCTTTTGTCAGTCAGCGTAGCTTGCCACTTGTACTTCCTTCTGATCTGATGTTTGTGAATACAACGTTTGAATATCATCAGAGTCAAACAGCTTGGTGCAAAGCATCTTCTGATCTTCTGACCTTGAAGTGCTTCTGAGCGTGATACCATCAGAACTTCAGTGCTTCTGATCTCATGTTCTTCTGATGCTTCCATAGACCCATGTTCTGATTCTGCTTCGACCATCTTCTGATGTCTTGCCAGACCATGTTCTGATGTTGCATGCTGAACCCTTGAGACAAAGCTTCTGAGCGCTGAATTATGCATACTCTTTATATATTTCCTGAAAAGGAAATTGCATTGGATTAGAGTACCATATTATCTTAAGCAAAATTCATATTATTGTTATCATCAAAACTAAGATAATTGATCAGAACAAATCTTGTTCTAACAAGATCAAGGCTTGTGGTTGTGTGTTCTTGAAGAAGATTCAAAGTTTGTGAAAGATTTGGTAAAATTCTAGATCCATTCCATAATTCAAGATGTGATCCATTGTTGTTTATGCTTGATGCACCTTTGGTGCTATATTGATGAGATTTGCTTGCTTACTTGATACATTTTCGTGCACAAATTGATCCAAGATCACAAGGTGTTTGGTTTTATGTTTAAACAAGTTTCTTCTCTTTATTTGCTGTTTTTTTTGAAAACTGTGTTGTGCAAATCGATTTACATCTTGTGCAAATCGATTTACATAACTGAAAACTGCGCAGATTTTGAAAACAGAGTTATGCAAATCGATTTACACTCTGTGCAAATCGATTTACACTGGGCAGAATGCTGATTTTTGTGGTTTTTGACTTGTTCTTGGTTCTAACTCATCTTCTACTCCATTCTTTTGATATTTTCTTTGAATCACAAGTTAGAGGCCTAATTTCTCTCTAATTTCAATGGACTTAGGGCGTCGATAGGATGAGAATCCAAATCCGCAAAATTATGTGATTGAAATTATGGATGAAAGGAGCTTTTAATGTGGTTCCATCTTTTACTTCTCTTTATTTTGATCGATGAAAGTCTTAATACCTTGAGAATTCTTATGGATTCTTGGTAAAGACTAGATCACTCACCATTTTTCTTTTCGTGCGGTATTGCTTTCGGAAAACGATCTACATATCGTTCTTCTCGCATGCATTAGCACATAAAGTTTTGACCGGCCTCGTTGTAGGGTGATTTCTACATAAATCACTTGGCGATCTGCTTAACATAGCGCAATATTTCGTGTCCCGAATAAAAAAGATCAAATATGGAAGAGAATTGTATGCGGTTGATTTAAGACTTGTGGAAGTTTTTATCGTGTAGTCGCTATGATTTTATCAAGCTTCTGATAAACCCCATTGAATTTAAATCCGAGTACATCATTCACTCACCATCGATCTCCTACTAACTTTGATAACATACTTGACAAGTTTCAATATGGTTATCTTTAACATTTAACAACTAACTTTAATTTCCGCACCTTTACTATACCGCTCTTTATATTTCTAGCTTTATCGCTTTATTTTATCATTTCATCATATTTACTTTCCGCCGTTTTTTCTTTGTCCACTTGGACATATGTTTATGCTTCCGTTATTTTTCTTTTGTCCACTTGGACCATACTTTACCTTTTTGGCTAAAACACTAATAAACAATCGAAAAATCTAAAAAATACATAAGGCTCTCTTTGGACTATCGGTTACTATCCCTAGCATTTTGGAGATTCGGACTTATGGACCTAGTACCTCTGGACTCATTCTATTACTACCCAGTGATTGTTCTGTTTGTCTGGCATTGTTTTGTTGTATGTTTATGTGTGCAGGTACTTCCTTGAAAGCCCTTGATGGTTAATTCCAAGGCATTGATATAAGGATTTTACCCGAAAACAGCCGTTACTCTGCCCGATTTTCGTCAGAATCTTAATGTGCTTAATAAAAAGTGGTGCTAAGACAATAAGTTCATCTGGATCCCCAAGTGTTAATGTATTGGTATTGATAAATCCAAAGGATGGGAAAACTACATTGACTTTTAATGTCAAGTGTTGGCTTCTTATTTCGGTCAGACCATTTCTTTCCTTAGCTTTTATTTTATGCATTAGGTTAGCCTCTTCATCTCCTCCCATTCTTAAATTTTCAAAATCTTCTCCCTTTTTCCAAAATATTCCTATGTTTGCAATCTTTTCAAAATCTTTTCTTTTAAAATATCTTTCGCCCTTAGTGGCTTTTCTTCAAAAGTTTAGACACCGTTAATTGTCGAAACGAGTGGTTATACCCCACGATTTTGAAATTGATTGATAATAACGAGATCTTTTCCGCGTGAGAGAGCTAGTGGCATACTCGTTGATTTTATCCGAGTTGGCGCCCTTCTTTCATTTGCGATGCAAAGAACTTGTTTGTTCTCATGCTCAAGATCAATGGCTGAGTATTTCTCTCTAACGACAACAAAGTGTTTATTCGTTTTAAAACGTTTTTTCCAAAAGCGGAACTACATTAGCTCTGACTTCTCCATTGCACCGAGGAGGTATGTAGGCCCAAGGCTTAATGTCTTGCCGAGCTTATTTTAAAAATAAAACAAACCCTTTTTTTAGCACACACGACACAGATTTTCAAAAAGGTTCCTGTGGAGTACCACAGATATGAGGGGTGCTTAAAACCTTCCCCTTGTATAAACAACACCCGTACCTAAGATCTCTTCTTTTTGTTTTAAAAACAAACTTTGGTTTTTTTTCGTTCTTTTCCCTTTTCCTTTGGAAATAATAAAAGCGCGGTGGCGATTTCAAAACGGAATATTGATTCGAGTCAGTCTCATGGCTTCGACATCAGATTTTCCCCGCTACAGTAAGAACCCATTACCTCCAAAGCCAATGGAAGACCAGAAGCATAGCTCAATGCACGTTTTAAAACGTTGTTATAACTTGAATCAAATTTTTCTGTTTTAAAAGCATTCCAACAAATCAATTCAAGTGCTTCTTTCATATTCAACCCATCTACCTCATATGTTTTTTCAACCCCGTGACTCGTTAACAAATGCTTGTCCCGAGTGGTAATGATTACTCTGCTGCCAGGACCAAACCAACTAGTCTCTCCAACTATTGCCCTCAACTGCTCTGGTTTGTCGACATCATCAAGAACCAAAAGAACCTTCTTTAGGTGAAGCCTATGCTTTATTATTGGAATTCCTTCATTGACACTTCCCAACTTCATATACTTCTTCCCAATAATATCATAAAGAAGTGTTTCTTGGAGATGTACTAATCCGTGTTTAACTGAATTCTCCCTTACATTATCAAGAAAACACAAACCTTCAAATTGATCGGCAATCATATTATAAAGAGCTCGAGCAATTGTTGTTTTACCAATTCCACCAATACCGTGAATCCCTACCATGTGGACTTCGTCTGATCCGACATTTAAAAGCGAGGTTACTTTTAGCACACGAGAGTTCAATCCAACAGGATAATCCGCGATATGTAAAGGAATGCGATTAATAATGCTGGAAACCCCTTTAATAATCTTCTCTATAAACTCATATTCATTCTCATTCCTTCATCACACACAAAAAAATTGAAATCAGAATTGAATTGACAGACAAATGAAAGTCAATGAAATAAAATATACAAAGTTAGAGCATCACCCATGTTTGAAATGATAGCCAGACAAATCAGCTGCTTGACACAAAGCTATCCTCCATTGTTGCACCTTCTCCTTGTCATTTTGGAATCTTTCCTCATGTTTAGCCAGTGCTTCTTTATAACTCCTTCTCTGATGTCGAACATCGGAAGGATCCACGTCATAGAAAACCGGCAAAACCAACCGACCCTTGTCCTTAATTAAGGCGAGGATGTTAACGAGTTCGTCTAAACAAAAGGACGAAAAAGCATAGTTCTTAGAGAACACAATAATAGCAATTCTTGTCTCTGCAATTGCCTTGACAAGTGATGGCATAATCTGTTCCCCTCTTTGAAGTTCATCATCATCAATGAAGGTGTGAATTCCGCTATCAATCAGTGCTTTGTACAGATAACCAGTAAAACCGTGCCGAGTATCTTGGCCTCTGAAGCTTAGAAACACATCATATTTCCATGCATAAGTAAAGGAAGATGAGGATATTGATGCCATGAAATCTTACCAAAACCTTGACTTCTTGTGAGCCTACTACATCATTGAAGTGTTTGCCATGAAATCTTCAACAAACATGCTTCACTCTCAAAAGAGAAAGATGACTCGGTCTCAGAACATACTCGTCACCTAATTAGTCGTGTTTCTTTAGTCATCATGTTCATTTTCACTTTTGTATGTATTTCTATCTTTTGACTTTTTTGTCCGTCTTTTTTCTTGTGATTTGTAAAACATAAATCATTATAAATTCAATATTATAAAATTTAGGAAAATTTTTGGTACTCATTAGTTTAGTTAGATGCAGGTACTTTAATATTAATTGATTTAAAATTTAATAATATTAAAAATGATATGGCGTTGAATATTTTTATAAATTATATGATTTGAGGAAGGTACTAATACTCAATCAAATACCGGAGTAAAATTTATATACAAATAAAAGACAAACGGGTATCGCTATGTCGCTATTCCTTTTTAGAAGCTCCATCGGAAATCTTTGGATGTAGGAGAACATGCTCAACGAGAGGAGAAAAATGACGGTGGTGACACAACCATATGTGGCCGGGAGTTGGTGAGGTGGTGGTGATACAACCATCTGGACGATCCTTTGTCAGGAGAAGGAGGGAGATGATATGGTGTAAAGGGCGTATCCTACATATGGTGTGATTTAAAAAGCTTGTGCATGGTTGCTAATGCACCGTGACCGTTGACATTTTGACTAATAATTTTTTAAATCCTTAAATATGTCATTAATCCCTCTAAATATCTTAATTTTTCAATTTTAATCTTTTAATAATTTATCTTCGAATAATCATTTTTTTTAAAATTTTCTTTTATAATAATTGTTCATTCAGTTAACTCCAACTAATGTTATATTTTTAACTGCATGTTATATTTTTAATGTGAAATGTCATATTACAGACACTTAATTGAACTCATGATGATATTAAACTCATGATATTTCTTGAAGTAACTTTGTTAAATTGAACTCATGATACGCTACGTCATGATTTCTATGAACCCCCACTCTCCCCTACGTCAGATCATTAGATTCATCGTCTGCTTTATCAGGTTGTTTTCTCCTACATTCAGAGGTCATATGATCAATATTGTGACAAGAACAAAATGAAGGCAGTTTTCCATATTCCACATAAATTCTAAACCTTAATTTTTCAATCAATAGGTGATCCTGCAAAACACCCAAAAGATTGATGTGAATCAACACACGAGCAAAGTGGCCAAATGTTATGTTGGGTGTGGCTTCATCAATACTAATAGGAATACCAAGGCTTTCCTGCAATTGCAAAAATTATTCTTGTTCCGCAACATTCTTAAGGAAGATTATGTAACCATATCCAAACTTGTACATTCGTGTGTTTATGTTGTCTTGGTTTATGTGGTACCTAGCAAAGAGAGGCAATAAATTTGGTTTGAGACACTCCAAGATCCAATAGCACATTCGCCTTTCAATCCTTCAATCAACAGAGACAAATGAAAATTGTAATAACCCTTCCCTAAAGGGATCAAACTCCACTAACCTAGGAGTTTTCATAAAGAAGAAAACTTGTAGTCAACAGCCTTAATGGGAACATCTCCCTTTGACTTAAATGCCATGAAGATGGTTCTTACACGTCTCAAGACATGCCTAGTATTCTTCCTCAGGGATCTTGATGGAAATTCCCCTTCATACAAGGCTACGGCTGAGGTAATTGGCTATAGTGCGTTACTCAGTGCTTGTTTGAAGGACTTTTCTCTGCAGAGTTTGATTAGGTGTCGGCGAAGGGGAAGCAACAAAAGAAGGAGAAGGTCAGGAGTTGGCTACGAAACTCCAAGTTTCCATGGTAGGAAAGCCCGTCATGGAAGAGGCTGCGTAAAACCCTAACAGAGTGTGGCATTATTCAAAAAATCTTAATATTAACATATTATACAAAACTGAACTATATTAAATGTTTATTACTTTTTCGTAGAAACGGGGCATAGTTTTATTATATTTACTGTTTTATAGAATCCTAACCACATGAAACCAACTGAAAAAGCAGAGGTACAATAACTTACAGCTAAATTAATTTAAGAAAATATGAAATTGAAGGGAAATCATAAATCAATCATTATGGCATATGCCATGCAAATTCATGTCACAATTCCGCAATGTTTTTGCAATCACCTAGGTGAGAAGCAAAAAATAATATCACCTGCTCCTGTACTTCCATAATCCATATCACAAAAACACTTTCCTAATAGTTCTTGCAGAAGCGCGGGATATTAACTGTCGAATCAAGTTGGCTGGCAATTGAAGTAATTGCTGCTGGGATTCTGGTGGGAGCTGAAATTTACATATTATCCATCAGCAGTAATAAAGAATATCAAGATGTGAAATTGCTTGAGTTAGAACTCTGCGTTACTGATAATGGTTCAGTGGCTACATATTGTAAATATTATACAAATGGTTATATTTACCTCACTAATGATGGAAAGAACAGGAAGAATGTCTTGAATGGAACCAAATTGGTTTAAAACTAGCGACAGGTCCTCTGTGTACAGTATTTGATTCTGGTCAGGACTAGCCTTTCTCTCCATCTATATGACATTGACAAGAAGTACTTCTAATTAGTGATAAGCAAATTAAAATCATTGATCATTTATCATTTCAAAGTTTCATATATTTATTATTTATTATTGGAATGCTGACTTGAATATAAGGGTATAAACTTTCCACATACTGCAATGGAGAATCCAAAAAGAAAATGTGTAATAGGCATCACTTCTAAGCGTTCTGAATATTGGTAGTGAAAGAGGGTATAATGTTTCTTAATAGGAGGATTGTTGCAGTGTAATTAGTTTCCTTTTCCCAACCTTCTCAGTCCAGTTGTCCATGTAAAAAGATAAGTTAAACGCTTATGATGTCTTGGTTATATTTCTATTTAGTTTTCCTTCTTAGTTGATTCTTTCCCTAACGATTGGGATAGACTAGGAGACTCGTGTGTATATATATGTACACTCCTTCCACATAATATGATAACATAAACAGATTTTTCTCAAGTGTTTTGACAGAGTACAAGGTAAGACATTTTATATACAATATTTTAGAAGTTCTTTTTTTTCATGCCATAGGGGGATTTACTTCATTCTAAAAGAAGGAAGTGACATGTAGTTTCAAACATGAGAAATGCTTACTAAGTAGTCTTTTGAACATACTTTTCAATTGATCTAATGAATGTTAAATG